>NW_012121154.1:4115993-4116844 GCF_000951035.1 Colobus angolensis palliatus | reverse complement strand
ACCAACATGGCACAAGTATACATATGTAACAAACCTGCACGTTATGCACATGTACCCTAGAACTTAAAGTATAATAAAAAAAAATAGTAAAATGCATATTCCCCTTTTTCTTTTCAGCAGTCATTCCTTTGTACTCTGGATGCTTAATGTTGCAATACTGTTTGCCAGTGAAATATTCCATTCTTACAGCAAATCACTGGTCCATAAAGAGAGACTGTAGTGATTCTAATGCTTCTATAAAATATTTACTTATTGGTACCCTCATCAGAAAAAAATTAACTTTATTTTAAATGCTGCAAAATGTAAATCTCTATTTTACATTTCTGGACATGGGGTGTTAGAATTATGATTGTTATATGATATATTTTCTAAAGCATCAGATCACTACCAATTTAAAGAATGATTAAATAATTACCTATCAAAACCCATGGTAAACAGGACAGTTTTAATAGTGACACAAAGCCTTCACTAAATTATGTTGAGGTAAATATATTTTATGTTTATAATCTTGAAATTCCTAAGCTCAAAATTACAGTAATCTCTATTGTGTTTTGTTTCTTGTTCATTATTATTGCTTAGCCTAGAACACAACCTCGGAATATGAAATTAAAATAGTTCACGGATGTGTGTGTGTGGAAATATATATACATTTTTGTCACTGGAAATATATATATGTGTATATATATACATTTTATCACTGGAAATATATAATTTATTTTTTCCATTGGAAATACATATTTTCCACTGGAAATATATATATATATAGAGATAGATAAATATAGATATATTTTCCACTGGAAATACATATATATTTTCCACTGGAATTATATATTATACATAAAATATATATT
>NW_012121154.1:4104559-4115348 GCF_000951035.1 Colobus angolensis palliatus | reverse complement strand
AAAAAAAAAAAAAAAAAAAACATTTTTACTAAATGTCATTTTAAGAGGTTAACTTTTCCTTTCAATTCTCAGTTCTACACATCCAGTGCCATGAGAATGGCTGTATAAATGAATGGCCGATTAGATAATTTTCCAAATGGATAATCAATGAAATCTGAGCATGTTGGTTGGTGTGCAGTTGAGAGGGCATTTATAGGCGCGACTCCTGCCACAAGTGAACTGATTGAAATCACCAGCAGAGGTTTTTCTAAATACAATACCATTGTTGTTTTTATTAGAATGATTTCTATCATTTTAATATGTGTCACACTGAATACATTTATGCACATTTATTCATGTCAAAAGGAGAAATTAATGTTGTGATGTTGACTCCTTGAAAAAGTATTTTGAAACTCTTTACAATGAACATTAATTGGTACTTTAAACAATGGTTTCAGCTTACAGTTTAAGGAAGCTAATGACTAAAACATACTAGCAGCCCCTATGCCTGGAGACAGTTCTTTGATTAGCACTGAATTTTGTCAGAAAAAACAATGGAGACTTGCCTTGCTCCTGTCATGTTTAAAAAAAAAATGATAATTTAATTGTACATTTAGAAATATACCTAAGAGAGTATAATTGGATGGTTTGTAACACAAAAGATAAATCCTTGAGGAAATGGATATCCCATTTACCCTGATGTGATTATTACACATTGTATGCTTGTATCAAAATATCCTATATACCCCATAAATATATACACCATGTACCCACAAAAATCTAAAAAATATTTTAAAAAAATCTAATGGATCAGACATTTAGATTTGATCCAATCTAGTAGTTTTTTCATGTAGTTAAAATGATGTATTAGAGAGCTAAAACAATATTTGTATTTTTTCTCACATTTATATTTAATCATTTGATTGGAAAGAAAGGAAGAGGAAATGGCAAGGATAATCATCTTTAGCTTCAAATCTATTTTTAATGAACTTTTACTCCCTCAAGAGAGTTATTTATCATTCTTCACGGGCTAAGCTCTTATTTGCCATTTTATAAAATTAGAAGTACTCCTTTTTCAGCCAAAAACATACTGAGACATCAGTTCTATAATCTGCATTAATGATTTCTTATATTGCTTTCAATCATTAAGGTTTTTTTTAATGCTTTAATTTGAATTCTTTGCAACTTGTTCTTTAGGTGAAATTAAAATAGAAGAAAATCCCTTTGTTGTTTAAAGCTTCAGGCTAAAGAACTTCAGTTTATTTAGCCAGTTCATCTAAGACTCACCTTACCTTCTTTATGTAATTTTAAAATATACAATTAAGTTGTTACTGTCTATAGTCACCTACTATGTACCCATAACACTTTTCAAAAATAACTCAAAACATTTAGAAAAAGACTCACCTTACCACACCACACTTGTTCAAGTTCTCTCCTAATTAAAACTCTACATAAAATTTGCAACACTTAAGAGTACCAGGAGAAAAAAAGCTGTTAATAGTGGGGTCTTGTTTAGTGCAAATAAAATTGGTGTTGAGTAGGTACAAGTGTGCAAAGGACATGGATCTGGGCTTCACATGCCTCATCTTTAAAATATGAAATAAAATAAACATAACGCCTACAGAAAACAAGTGGTTTGGATCGCAACCAAGCAACTGCAGGTGAAAATATTTTATTAGTTACATGAGACTATAAAAGTAATGTTTTAATGTATATATGTATATGAATATATGCCTATCAATAAGGTATAATATTAAATATGTTAAAGTGTCAAACAAGTATTATTAGAATTGTGATGTCATATATCTTATATTTCAAAATATACCCCACACTTTTCCAAATTTTTATATTATAATCCTTTTAGTTGCTTATTCGTTTTTCCCAGTAAGACTTAATGTAGCATAATATAGAATCCTAAATAATTAGTAATGTGTAGAAATATAAACAGATATACAAAAGTGTGGCCGGGCACAGTGGCTCATGCCTGTAATCCCAACATTCTGGGAGGCCAAGGCTGAAGGATCACTTGAGGTCAGGCGTTCAAGACTAGCCTGGCCAACATGGTGAAACCCCATCTCTACTAAAAATACAAAAATTAACTGGGCATCACAGCGGGTGCTTGTATTCCCAGCTATTTGGGAGGCTGAGGCAAGAGAATCATTTGAACCCGGGAGGTGGAGATTGCAATCAGCTGAGATCACATCATTGCTTGAGTCAATTATAAAGTACACAATGTTCGAAATAGAAAGGGTAGTGAACTGTTAAGAAACTAATATGCTGAAATGCATAGGAAAGTAATTACTGTTAAATAGCGCTCTGGTTTTAAACTGTTTCAGTAATACCCTCCCATGTTAAACTGGCATTTCATAATATTTAGTTTTACGCTTTTGACAGAAGTCTTTTAATGAACAATAAGAATATAATTTGTTTCTCAGAATCGTGTTAATTTGCCTATTTTGAAATTTGGATTCTGGAAAGGATAACACAAATGATTTGACTTTTTTCTGAAAATCTTTTCCTTCTTTATAAAAAGTTTTCTTTCAAAATTAATCCTTAGATATTTATTATAGTGAATAGCAATGTTAACTACTGAATACTAAATTGCTGAGATCAACTTAAAAGCTTTCTGGTTTTGACTCACTGACATTTGTATACCTGTGTACATTTGTTTTAATTGGCTTTTTAAATAATATCTTTCCAATCACTAATGACTATGAATTATTTTACTGCCATTTATTTTTAAAAGTACTTCAAAATAATACTTTGTATTTTAATTTTAAAACAGTTGGATGTTAAAAGGCAGTATTTTAATCAAGAAGAAATATCATGAGAAAAACATTAATAATGAAGAAGGTAAGAGCTATAGAAAGATGAGGCTTCTATTATTTACAAAGCTAATCTTTAATATATGATTTTTTTCTGACATACATAAATACCACCATTATAAAATAGTTTTAAAGTTAGTTTTAATAGACTGCTTTCTTATATTGCTTGTCAAAGAGAATAATGAAAAATAACCTCTAATAAATATTATTATTATTCAAATCACATTTGGCCACCAGAGCCATTATTTCTTAAATCATTATACTCTGGAAGAATTGACAGAAATACAATCTCTCAATTTAGGTTATGGAAATTACTTTCAGAAATAGACATTAAAGGATTCCAAAAATTTTAAAAATAGCTATCAAAACAGCAATCAGTGAGGCAAAGCATATTCTTGTAAAAATCAGCTCATGAATGCCATCTGCTTTGCAATAGGATACTGGCTTAAACACTAGAACAAAAAGATTTTAATAAGAAGTTTGACTATTACTAAAAACTTTCTAAAATTGTTAAACAAGTCTAAGGGGACGAAATAGCTTCAACAATTAATAGCCTATGTACTTTTAAGGCCACATAGAGGTGATAACATTTTAATTGTAGCTATTTTTTTAGCACAAAAAGTAGTGCATCCTATCATTGCCAAAATGTGATATTTCTGAAATATACAAACTATTTTTTGATAGAAAAATCACTAAGAAAAATGTTATACTTTAAGAGAGATAAATCTTGAAAATTTATTTCAAGATTAGGTAACTTCTAGCTCTAAAAAATTCTTTGAATTTACATTGCTATGCAATAGATAATGTCACTTTTCTCCCCGACTTTGTAGACAGCATGCTACACTAACCTTCTGATTGAAGTTATTGATCATCTGGGTTAGGATGTAAATCAGTCTCATTGTGCAGAAGAAAGAGAAAGGGCGTAAGGAAGGCATTTTGGAGCTCTGGTTTATGGAATCCTCATAAACATGGTGCTAGAGATAATCCACAGATACATGCAAAAATACTAGATGGAAATAAACGGAGAAAGTATAGTGTGGTCCATGTACAAAATGGAAGAAAAACAAACAGGAAACAGAAGTAAAAATTGTAACACTGGGCCAGGTGCGGTGGCTCACGCCTGTAATGCCAGCACTCTGAACAGAAATCTGTATGTAGGAGTGAGCATACATATATCTGGGGAGAGAGAGGCACAGACAAGAGCCCTGGGTGGGGGTGAGGTTGGCACATCCAAAGAACAGCACGGCCTACGGTCGGAGCAGAGTGAGGAGGGGAAAAAGTTTGGAGAGTGACCAATAAGGTCAAGAAACAAGCAGAGATCACATCACATGTGGCCTTGTTAAGAAATTTCTAATGTATTTTGAATTTGATGAGATCTTAATAGAGTTTAAACTATGCTGCAAGTAATATAATCTGATGTACATTTTAAAAAATCACTCTAGGTGATATTTAGAGAATTGATGGTAGTGAAGGCAAGTGTAGAAGGAGTCCAAGGGCTGTGCACATTCTAAATAAAAGATGATGGTGGCTCTGGTCTATGATCCTCATAGTCACAGGAAATAAATGCAAACTTTGTAAGGCAGCAGATTAGATCTCCTGACCTGGCCCTCACTCAACTTTCTGGTTGTATTTACAGTAAACCCTTTTCTCCTCCTCTTTGCTTTATGTCTGTTTATCAATCTGAAATTTTGTCCATTTATTCCCTCTAGCTACAATGACCTCCATTTTTCTCTTCATGGTCCAGCAGAGGTCTCAATCTTCATGACTCAGACCTCTTCTTTGCAACCTCTTTCAACACTTTCAGGAGGAGGGCGGATTGATTCAGAATCTGATAGAGCCTTTAAAATAGGCTCAAAGTATGTCTAGACATTTGCCTAGAAATTATAAAATTCACATCTTAGACTCATAGTCTCTAGAGTGTTAAAAACACTGCCTGTGTATAAAATGATCTACCTGTGCATGTAATAAGACAATACCTTTGAATTTGTACTATTTCATATTAAAGTATGGATTTAACTTGACCCACTGGAAAAAAGAACCACCTAATTGTGCTTTGAGGCTCAAAACACCTAGGGTTTTTCAGATTCTGGGTATTATTTGCTAATTCTACTCAACTTCCTTTATGATTAGCTTATCAATATTGCTGACACAATCAGTAATACAACCTTTACAACCCATTGTATCAATTTCCAAATGGATACATTTCCAAATCCAAAGTGCATACTTTGTGAGGAAAAAAATATTGATAACTTGAGACTCTTTGTTAGCTGAGTTCATTTGAATTAAGGGTACAGGGATACATATTATGTAAATAGTAAATATTCCACCTGGAAAGCCTGTTCTTTCTAGTAATGGAAGTCTTCACTCTTGCTTTGAAAATATTGCCAAAAATCATATTTCAAAGTTGTTCACATAACTCTTTAAGTGAATTTCTAGAACAAACTTATAAAAAAAAAACTTATATATTATAACTAAGTTAAAAATCACTTTTCAACAATATTAATAGATTAAATTCTGGAAACAACACTACGCATGAAATAATTCTCTGTATACCGGATGAAATCTCAATATACCAGAGGTTTCCTGATTCCATAGTTATTACCTCTCCCCTTGATGTGAAGACAGCTTTATTTTTAGCTTATACTACTTGAGAAAAATATGTAATAATGCAATTCTACTAGAAAACTAGAAAACAAACACAAATTTATAATTTACTATTAGGACCACTGATGGCTATATACCTACAAGTAGACTTAGAGTCATATATCATGACATATTTTTCAGCCCACAACCAGTGTTTAACACATATGGGTCAGTGGAAATGTAACACTATCTCAGAAAAACCTACTTAGAAGCTTCAGGGTTCAAAACCTAGAACTCAGTAATCATGCATTAGGGGAACTTCTAATTTGAACAGAAGTCTTGTTCTAAATTGAGCTATTATATCTGTCAATCACTTTCTGGATAGTTATGTATATTAGATTTTCTTAAGTAGGAAATATCTGGTTTATATCTGATTATCAACATTTCTTATTCTCTGTTATACAGATCTTCACAGATACATCTGTATATGTTCTTTTCCCCTTGAAGCATACCTATATATTTGAAAATAATTAATTTATATTATCCAAAGAAACATGAAAAATTATTTTTGCTTCTGTGAGCACTGGGACTAAGGTTTACCTGAGTTTAGATTAATAAAGTTGCCAGAAATAAAATAAGCATGGATGAACTATGATGATTATATTACACTTTTATCTGCCTGCCTCAGAAATGTTCTCTTTTGACCAGTAAGTGTTCCAAGCCTTTTAATGAAAACATTCTGGCTGGAGGAAAAGGATACTGACCAGATGATCTCTCCCACTAAATATCCATGGACTAAATTTATAGTCACCTTTTGCATTATGTGTTTAATGTTTCCTATAATGCCTGAAAATGAATATTATGTTTACTGAAATCACAGTTACAGTTGACATTTGGGAGGTTTTGATATAAGAATAAGACTTTCGATTTCATTGTCTTAAAATAATAAAATCATTTTTTTCACATGTTTTCTTTCTTTGGTATTTTTAAGGAATGTATGGTTTTCTACACACACGCGCGCACACACACATATAGTGTAAATTTCTAAGGCAATAATCTTCACTCTAATCTAGTATTAGGTTTCTAAGGTACCAAGAGCCTGATTGCCTCCTAAAAGTCTGAAAACACATGATTAACAACTCATCCATGGCCTTCCAACTGAAAAGAATCACTCTTACCGTATAGCCCTCGGTATACTGAAAAGGAGCCCTGGAACTTTCGTCTGCTGTTGGACTCAGAGGCTTGGGGTCAGACATAGAACGCTGCATCATCTTGGCTGCCTTAGGACTTGCTGGGGGAACTTTAGCCATATCTGGATGCAGTACTTTCTGTGGACTTATATCATCAGGGAGGGGTTTTTCATAAGGTACAAAGGCTGATTCTAAGGCTTTGCCTGGTGAAAGTGGTGAGATGGGTGAATAAAGGACTTTGGGGGATTTGGGTGGGGAAGGAGCCAGCTGTACTGTGGAATCTGCCCGGAGGTGAGATGAATAACCAATCTCTAAAGGTGTTGGGCGTTTCTTGTCTTTGGGTGGAGATGTGGCACTCAGATATTGAGGACTTTGTGTGTCTGAATCTGCTTCTGTTTGACATCCTAAACTGCCCCCTTTGTAAGTCTTTTCAGGTGCTGAAATGTGTTTAATTATTTCTACCTTGGCATCCACTCGTGCCCGTATGGAGGGTGTTCTTATGGTTCCAACTGGTTCAGTTTGCACAGATATCTCTGCTACCGTTTGAACTGCTATGCTGGAGACTTTGGAAAGGGGTTTGGTCTTGTCAGCCTCTGTCATGCTGTCACCATATTTCCCTACACGAGCTTTCCTCCTTGATCTAGTAGGCACATCCCACTCATCCTGATCTTCATCATCAGTTTGGACGCTTGTATCCACACTCTTTTTAGTTCTCCTTCTCCTACTCACATAGCTCCGATCTGTGGCATCTTCGTCATCCGTTTGTACACCACTGTCCACTATCTTTTTAAAACTTCGGGGATCATCTGCCATATTTTCTCCCATTTCATCATACTGTCCTCGGACTTTAGCTCCAGAACTTCTCTTTTTGGGCTGTTTTTCCTCTTTTACAACAACATCTGTTAGAGGTATTTCTGAAACAGTGCTCAGGATACCAGGCGGGGCAATGTACTGAGTAACACCATCAGACTGAACGGTGTACCATCCTTGGCTTTGTGGTATTTCAATTGCCACAACAGCTGAAGCTGTAGTGGTTGCATCTTCAGTTGCCCAAAATTGACTGCCTTCCGGGGCAGCATACTGACCTTCCAAAATTGCCTGCTCTGTAGTGGTTTGTGGAGAAGCAGTTCCAGAAGGATCATAGTTATACTGGTAGATCTGCCGAATCTTTTGCTCCTCCAGCTGCTGGTGAAGCTGTTGTTGCAGCTGTTGGATCTGCTCAAGCTGTAACTGTTGCTGAGCTAACGTCTCCTGCCTCATCATGAACTGGGCTTGCCGCTCTTCTTCTTGCTGATAGAGAAGGTGTTGCTTCATAGACTGCAGCTCCTCCAACTTTTTCTGAACCATGATCTTTTCTTGTTCTCGGAACCTTTGAATTTCCTGACGTTCCCACTCCAATTCCTCAGCAAAGCGCTGTTGCTTAATTTTCTCCAGCTCCAGGAGCTCACGCTCCAAGTCTAGCTGCTGCTGTTGTTTATCTTCTTCAGGGACAATTAAAAGAGCACTTTCATCTCCCACCACTTCAGGAAACACTTCAGATGCTGTGGTTAAAGTGGGAACAGAGTCTATTGTCTCAGCAGTAAGAGACTCCATAGTAATAGTTTGCAAGCTGGCACTGATATCAATACCAGTTACTGCAATGTCTGTTTCAGATGCACCTGTTGTTATAAAATACGATCTAGGCATTGGCTGGCTATGGTGCAGGGCAGGTAATGAAGTCACTGCATCAGTTGTATGAATACCAGACAAATCCCTCACTGTGGTGCTGAAAATGGAGCCGGGTTGTGTGGTGATAGCAAATGTAGAGGGTGTCGGAGTTGCTACTGAAGAATAGACAACACCATTAGATGACCTCAAAACACTCCCCACACAATACTGGGGTCCTGGCGGTGGTGTCATTCTTGCTGTGGAATACTGTGGGGTACTAATCCCAACTCCTGAAATGACTTGTCGTGTTTCTGGACCTGTAGTCTTGCTTGAATAATCCATTACCTCACCTGAAATACAGGGCAGAGTTATAGTCCAGTTCCCAGAATGAATGATGCTTTTTGAGTTTGAAAACCCTCTCATCTTGATGAACATAATGAATGAGACTGCATGCAAATCCACAGGTTAACCTAATTAGATGCGGAATGAAAGCAATGTTGAACATGCAGGCACATGCAGGTGATTTTGAGCAGAACAAAATTTTTTTTAACATGAAGGAACAAAAGCGCACATGTACTCCAAAATATGCTGCTAAAACATCCAAAGAAAGAGAAGAAGTAACAAAACTGGAAAAGGAACCACATTTTCATCCTGAAATGAGATGAGGAACACCATAATTATATTTCAAGGAAAGGTCTGCTGCCACATCATACTGACCTGTAGTAACTCTCCCTGAAGTCAGATCTACTGCTGTGTCAGTTCCTTCAGAATAATCAAAAGCATTCTTACTTTTATAGAAAAAATGTCCAGCTTCTGCTAAATTTGTGTCAGACATGGAAGGCTTCATTCCCCCAATCCCTCTATAACCATATGGCCCTGATCGATCATACTGATAGTGGTCATCCCTATAACCAAAACGATCCTCAGGAAGAGTAGTTGCAGGCTGCTGTGCTGTGCAGCTCCTTCCAAACGGTAATTTATAAACCACATCACAGCACACAGCTCTTCTCCCTGCTGTTAAGTCAACGGGTTTTTCATCATCTTCTATTATTTTGGTCATCACACTTGAAGTAGACTCATCCATGGTTACGACTGTTCTATGAGACTTGGTTGTACTGAGATCCACTACTTCCCCATCAGTGATCCCCTGGGATATGGTGCTATCAGTCCATCCATTTGTGACACCAACAGGAGGTGCAGTGACAGGTTTTGTAACAGCCAATGTCATTGCATGTGCTGGAGTACCTAGAGATAAGTTTATTGGCGCTTCTTCCCTAGCTATAGGAAAGACCTGGTCACTTGGTATCCTGTATGGGGGCTCAGCATGCTTTGATGTTGTAAGCTGGAGTGGTGTTGTCATTGCACGTTCTATACCCACTAGGCTTTCTGTGCCAGTAGTGTAACTTGCACTAGCTGTGCATGTGACAAAGGTCACTGTCTCAGTGGGCAGAGATACAGGAGTCACTATTGATGATGTTACACTAAGATTTATAATAGAGGGCTGGACAGCACTAATTTGTTTCCCATAAACTTCATTTGTTGTGATCTGCCTTTTCACATCCATTGTAGAAGCAGAAAGATCAATACATTTATCAGTTGTTTCAACTTCTACCTTTGGTACTGTACGCAAATCAATTACATCACCAACAAGTTGCAATTTTCCATCTTCTTTATACTGAGGCTTCTCTAAATGTAGGTTATCTAGAGCAAGAGGCTCTGGAGGAATTGTTATGGAAATGCTGCTGAGACCAACACTAGGAGCTGTACTTCCGGTTGCTGAAACCTCAGTCTTGGAAACTTCAGTAGTGACAAACTGTGTAACTGACATGGGAGCTACTTGAAATGAAGAGGGTGCTGTGACAGGGGTAGCAGAAAATGTCTGTAAAGCTCCAGAGATATAGGTCTGTTCTGATGAACTTGGAACTTCTACAGCTGTCATAGGAGGAACTACAGAAAACACAGATTCAACAGAAACCAGATCTTTGGAGGGTGATCCCAAGGGCCAACTGGTAATTGCTTGACTAGCAGAAGCGTCTGTTGGAGTCCCAGGTTCAGATGGCAATGTAATAACTACATAAGTTTCTGTGAGGGATTTGGAAAATCTTGGTGAGGACTTGTTGGAGTGCGGGGAAAGTGGGGAGGTAGGGGAAGGCAATTTATAATCTGCTGAAGTCACTAAATTTAAGGTCATACTTGAAGTTAAAGATAGGCCTGTTGGTTTGGGGTGTATATCTGTTGGTTTCTGTGTAGTTGCCGGAAGCTGAGGAATCACTGGTTTGGGGGCGATTGGAGGTTTGCTTGGCTCAGGCCTGTGGGTAAATACAAGTCCAGATGGAATTGAAGATGGCTTAGGAGGAACAGGAGGAGGTGCAGTGGTACATATTCTTGTAACAGGTAATCCATTACTTCTCAGAACAGTTGTGGTCTCTACAGTAGTAACAGCATCAAACAGAGGTGTAGCTGTAGTCACTGGAGCTGTAACTGTTAACTTTTTTTTAGGAAGAATAGTTGGTTTAGGTGAAGTTGGTGGAGGAAGTGGTGGGGGAGGAGGTGGTGGTGGTGGAG
>NW_012121154.1:4086434-4104509 GCF_000951035.1 Colobus angolensis palliatus | reverse complement strand
GGAGGAGGAGGAGGAGGGGGAGGAGGGGGAGGAGGTTGAGCTGATATGTCCAAAGAAGAACTTCTAAAGAATGGGCGAGGTTTAGTTGGAAGAGAGGAAACAGAAGGACTGCCAGATGGTAACTGAGACGCAGGTTTCTCCTGACCAAAGGTCTCTCCAGATGTAAAGTACGTAGTTGAAAGCTGCTCTTTCATTGGAAGGGTTATTACAGAAGAAGGTGGGTGATCAAACATAGTTTCAGATAAGCTACTTTTTGTTAGTTCAGCCTCCAACTCCTTTTTATCTCTGTAAGCTTCCAAAACTTCCAGAATGATTCCATTCCCAGTTTCCTTCTTGGCTTTCTTCACTGGGTCCTTTTCAGATATAGATAAGTCAGTAGAAATAGTGTCAGCAACTGGCCCTTCAGGTTTAGGTGCTATAGATTCTATGATAGAAGATGCCATATCGGATAAGGAAATAATATGATCAGCACTAGCTCTACCATCTGATATGGTAGTCCGATCTAAAGATACACTTATTTCTTCTGGGTAGTCTATAATGCTGCCTGGAAAATAAGTTGATGAAGAAATTTCCTCAGAATCCTCAAATTTAGTTATCATGTCCACTGGTTCTGTATAAACTGTGGTTATGCTATCCAGGGCAGTAATGGGTGAAGAGCTATCTGTGGTACAGACCGAAGAAACAGATGATGTGAGAGAAGGTGTGTCAGAGGGTGGGACAGATGTAGCACTTTCTGAAGGCTCCGAGTAGGTCAAAATCAGCGATTCATGGGCAATTATCTCTTGAATTTCTCTTGTATAATCGGTTACATATTCATCCTCAATTTCTTCTGTTGAAAAATGTTGGGTTATTTTAACATCTGGGATAGACAGTGTTGCACTGCTGGTCGAATCTGTAAGAGATGCTCCTGAGAGAACACTTGATGTCAAAGATGCATCAGGCATTCTGTCAAAGTCCACGGTGGACTCTGTCATATCCTCACCGATGGGGGCCTGGGTTGGGCTAGATCCAGGTGTTAACTGCATCTGTTGCCTCTTCATAAGTTCTTCATAGGCAGCATCAGCATCTAGTAGTTTCTTTTCTTCTCCTGTAGAAGTTACCATAGTACCCAGGTCCACTATCTCATGGCTTTCTGGGATGATAAAAGAGCTTGAAACAATATCTTCCTGAGGCACAACAGAATGTAAGCTTTCTAACTCATAAAACTCTTTCTGGAGGTCTGTAATTTTCTGCATAGGATCTTCATAAATTTGTTCTGAAAGTCTTATCTTTTGCTCTCTTCCTCTCTGCTGCATAAATCCATTTTCTTCTTCTTGCCTCGTTAGCAGACTACCATCTACCGATCCATTGTATGTGTCTTCTACTAAAGATTCATAAATATAATCCTCTATTAGCATTCCACCGTACAAAGGCTCTTTTTCAAACACTTCATCTCGTTCATTTGCAGCTGGAAAAGCTTTGTATTTGTGTGTTTTATGCATCATTTCTTCATACATCTCCTCAGCACTTTTTAACGCCTTTTGGCTACCTTCTTTCTGCATAATAGATTGCTCATCTGTTGGTGAGTATAATGACACAGCTGTGGGCAATTTATAAACTTTTTGTACTTCTATTATTTTTTCCGGGCTTATTTCAAAACCTTCTGGGTCTGATTCTATGCTAGGTGAATATTCAGAACAAGAAGATCTATGGAGCTCCTCCATTTCTGCAGCCTGACGTAACTCTTCTGTTGGAGATGCATCTTCAATGGGAGAGAGATTACTAGGTGGTGTCTTTGGCCTTTCCCTTCTTCTCTGAGCTCGAAGTTCGTCTTTGTCTTTCTTTGATTTTTTACTAGAACTCTTTCTTTGTTGCTGTTCTATTTCCCTCTGCTTTTCTTGCTCCTTTAATAATTCTTCTTCCTCTCTCAATTCTTCTTCCTCTGAAGAATCTTCAATAGTAGGCAACAGAGGGCCATGTGATCTGTGCCGAGCTTTGCGTTGCTGTTTGCTCTCTCCTTTTTTGTGACTCGGGCTACTGTCACTGTCCTCATCAAGTGATGATACTGATGTAGGGGATGTACCAGGAGTGAAGCTGGAAGCATGCAGACTCGAAGACCCCTCTCCCCTTGACCTATCTTCAGGTGAGTCTGTCAGGCTTTCCATTTCTAATTCTGGCTCTTCCTCAAAATACAAACTTGTTTTTTTCTGTGATGACTCTGCAGAATATTTATCTGCTATTGTACTGTTGAGCTCAATTGTTTTAAATCGGCGTAGCCCTCCTCCTCCAGCAACTACAAGTTCTTCACTTTCCTGACTTTTAGATTCTCTATATTTAAGTTCATGACTTTCATCAAATGCTTCATCGTCTTCATCATGCCATGAGTGACGTCTTCCTACATCATCATCAATGCTTGTGCTACTTTTTCGAGTCAGTCGTCTGTGTTTCCCTGCTGTTATTTTGCCTTTTCCCTTGGTTTCTTCCTTCTTCTGGCTCTCAGTACTACTACTAATCTCTTTGAGCTGGTTCCTGATGAACTCATCATCTTCAGAACCTGAAGCATCTTCATCAGCACTCATTTCTATGATTTGTTTTCGAATGAAGTCCTCCTCTTCCCCTGATCCTTGGCTGTCTTCCTGTTTATACTCATCACTGCTTGATGAGCCAACACTAGTTCTTCGTTTTCTTTGTGGAACAGGTGAGTTTTCACTTTCACTACTCTCTTCAACTGAATCATAAGGCTCTCTTCTAGTAGTTATGTCATCAACAAACTCAGACTTTTCTTTATGGTCCTTGCTGGAAGGAATATCTTGTTGGCTATCTTTTTTTAAAGTGTCTTTCCTTTCTTCTTGACTTTCTTTGATCCCTTCTTCTGAAATAGTAATTTCCAAGGTTTCAGACACACTCTGAGTTTTCTGTTGGTCTTTAGGCTGCTCAGGAGAAACTTCATGGGGTTGTGTTTTCTTTTCTGACTTTTCATCAACAAGTGTACTTGCTTGAGCTTCCAAAATAGATAGGACTGTACTTTCTAATTTAGCCAAATCTGAGGGGCTGGAAGGGCTGCTTTCTTGTGAAAAAGAGTCCTTTTTGAGTCCCTTGAGAATATCCTTTTCATCAGTTGGAATAAGACTTGGAATTTCACCAAGTGAGCTTGATATTCCATCAGAAGAATATCCCGTGTCGCTCAGACCTTGGGGGCTTTTAGGCTGCTGAGAACTTGAGGTGTCTGATTTGTCATCTTCCTTTTCCTAAGCAGGGAGATAAAGATACAGGAAAACTTAACATGGTTAAACTAAAAACATGGCCTCTCCATTACTATCAAATAACTATTAGGAACTGAAAAATAATTTTGGAAATTTTTTTCAACCATATGTCAGTATTTTTTAAAAGTTTGAGAAAAATATTGTTGATATGCATTGATAAGGTTAGTTTCCATTTAAACTAAACTTCACTAAATGTCAATTCTCAACGACATTTGATCTTCTTTCATGAATACCCTTTCATATTTCAATGTCATTTTCCATCAAAAATATGATTACTTTTCTCAATAAATTTGCTTTAGGATAAAGTTTTAAATTGTGATGAAGATGTTTAAAGATAAATTTTCTACTAACGTAATTTACTTTTGGATTATGAGGTCAGGTAAAGTTCAAGAAAGTATCAGACAATGGGCTTTGTGCCTGGCTAAAAGTTGTAAGGGATGTTGGAGAATTCACTAAACAAAAAGAAGCAAGTAATATGCCATAATAACATATGTGCCATGTACCACAAATACATGGTTATCGTTCTTGTCAAATGATTCAAACGAGGCATTGCTTTTAAAAGACATTTTGAAAGTTATGAACCACTATATATACTTGATATTATTAATATCATTACTCTATATCACTTGGAATGAATGTTTATAAATTATGTACTTTGAAAAAGTTATGCAATAATTGGTCTGACTTATCAGTTCAGCTACAGAGAAATATCCAGCTGTAATTTTTTGTATAGTTGTTAATCACATGTATCTTCAGCATCCCATCTCAAAGGTGTTTCACTAATGTCACTTACAAATACCTTCTGATTTTGAAATCTTGTTTTATCTTGAAAAGCAGCTTCCTTAAAAAATAAATAGCTTTTGTGAGCAGGAGCATGGGCTTTCCAGAGATCTGGGACCCTTAGTGACACACCACAACCCTGAACTTGTTGCCTGTCTTGGGCTACGATGATGCCATGATGACAATTTAGGTTCAAGAATCAGAGAGGCCTTAAATAAAAATTAAACATAGAGACTTGTTGCATGAAGACTTTTTTGCTAAGTAAAAATATATATGAGCAAAATAAAACTGATTCAGTTAGTTGTCCTGTTTAAAGGAGGACACAATAGTCTCACAGCCTACAGAAAGGAGGGGTTAGGGGAACAGCTGCCTAAGAGCATGCTACAGCTCATTCTAGCCTATGAGGCCGCCTTAATTCCACTACATCTGTATCTTGAACTGTCTCAATATTATCAGTGTGTGAGTTGGCATGAGCTCTTCTGATCTAACTATGGCCCAAATAAACAGATATAAGGTTGCACAACAAACATACTCCTTCCTTCCTTCCTTCCTTCCTTGCCTTCCTTCCTTCTTTCCTTCCTTCCTTCCTCCCTCCCTCCCTTCCTCCCTCCCCCATCCTTCCCTCCCTCCTTCCTTTTTGTCTTCTCCTTTTTCTAGTTAGAGTTATCAAATATAAATATTGTTGGCTTGATGCTTATTTTACATTCATTTTCATCCAAATATATACCTTTATTATGCATGGTCAATGATGTATCCTGAGCATATTATAGGGTAAAATGCTTTTTCTGAATTTACAATGTTACTCAATTTAAAAAGACAGTGTGATATATTCTTAACAACTGTAGTGCAAAAAGTAATGCCTACTCTTCAGTGTGCACCTAGAATTAACTACACTGTACCAATTTGAATGTCTTTCCAATAAATAATTCCTTATCTGCAGTTGTGAGACTATAGTAGGAGGGTTGATGAGCACTAAACTCATTTCAGTTCTTTTCTCATATTGCAGTGGCAAGCAACGGTGAATCTGCCTCCTAATAAATGCTTTCTGGATGGTTATAGTGGAGAGAAATTTCCATTTCATTACATCCCAGAAAATGCCAGAGCACATTTTTTGGAATTCAATATAATTTCAATGTCCTTCCTTGTTTGTGTTTTTTTAACCCTAGCCCCATCCTCCCTTTACTGAATTAGAGTAAACACCATCATGATGAGGGTGGGGTACTTAAGCTCCTTATGAATAAAAGGTCAAAAAATGATCTTTCACAACCAAAGTTTGATAATGTCATGATGTCATGTGTATTCTTATTCTTCTTGTTTTTTTTTTTTTTTTTGAGATGGAGTCATGCTCTGTTGCCCAGGCTGGAGTGCAGTGGCTTGATCTTGGCTCACTGCAACCTCCTGAGTTCAAGTCATTTTCCTGCCTCAGCCTCCTGAGTAGCTGGGATTATAGGAGTGTGCCACCAAGCTTGGTTTATTTTTGTATTTTCAATAGAGACGGGTTCACCATGTTGGTCAGGCTGGTCTCGAACTCCTGACCTCGTGATCTGCCCACCTCGGCCTTCCACAATTCTGGGATTACAGGCGTGAGCCACCGGGCCTGGCCATGTGTATTCTTTATTTTCTGTCTACATATATTAATATATGTAACAATGTCATAAAACTATTCATATATGAAAGAAATGTGACCATGGTTATATGTAACAATTCAGAGGATCATTTAAAAAGTTACAGTTTTATATAACCGACTCTGAAGGTTCTACTGATATTATACAAAAAAGATTAGGACCAGACATATATAATGTAACAAGGGAAATTAAGTGACATTAGATGGAAGATTAATACACATAAATATCAAAATACCAGCTCTACCATCTCCCTTATGTGCCTTCCCCGTGTGTTCATGCTTTTCTTCTTCACTCAGTACCATGTCCTACCCACTTATTCCTCCTCCCACTCACTGCCTGGTCTCCTCCCTCCACACTCCTCACAGGATTTCATCATTATTTACCTATGGTGGTGATACTACAATGATTTTTTTTTTTCCCCTAAATGACTTTTGCATATTATAAGGTGGCAAGTCTGCAAAGTGTTTGCTCTCTAGGCTTTTTTCCTTTTCCTTCCAATAACCCCCTGCCATTTATTGAGCTGCAGACCTGTCAGTGAGAGGCACTGATGAACGGAGCCCCATTTGGATCTCTTCCGATGGTGGTGTATCTTGAGGCCTTCACTAGTAATGGAGAATGTGCCAAGACACATCTGCACTGCCAAATTTGGTTTTGCTCTTTTCACAAAAGCCTTCCATATTGAAGGCAAACAGAATTGTTTTGAATATTATTAACGAACTGAATTCTAGATGACATATAAAACTGTGCAAAAAAAGGATGCAGTGTTAAGTTTTTGTTTAATTTTCCCAAAGCTAAAATCAAACAATGAATGCAAATCTTATAATTTACATAAAGTCTACATGAATGCAGATTACTGATCTGAGTGTCTGAAATGCTCCAAACAAAAGTAAGCCAATAAAATTCACTGGACCTGGAGTGAAAGATTGGACGCTCACACCTAAGCACTATAATATGGGAGTCCTTCTCACTACAGAAAACGTGATTATTTTTCATTCTTTGTGATTAGGCAGTCACTTATTGGCTATATGTAACTTGAATACTAACCCTCAGATCATTTTAACCAGAAATAAAAGTACCTGCTAAACAATGTTCCAAGTTTGGTTTCTATGAGGAGAGTATTTTAGTGTACTGTATCAAATAAATATTTAAACAGTATTCTGTTTATGTATATAAGTAAAAAGATAAAATTCTATAGCGAACATGAATTTTAAAATGTTAAACTAAAAATTTAAAGAAGTGTATGTAATTTTCAAATTGTTATACTTCAGGATTAATTTTAATGCTATTCAACAAACATTTTGAAAGACAGGAATGAATGAAGTGACAAAATGATGTTGCAACAACGAAATGTAAACAATGTACTATAATAATATTAACAACACAAATGACAAATAAATTAATGAATAAATAATACACATATATAAATAGAGTAAAATATTATACCAAGTGTTTGTTATAGCAGTGAGGGTTGCCAAGAGAGATGGATGATTATAATACTGAAAAGCCAGTATCCTAAAAGTGTCATAGGAAAAAACATCTTGTGCAGTGGGTGAGAGCACAGTCTTTGTAATCAGAGCTGGACTATAATTCTAGTACTTCTGCCTTCCAGCTATGTGATCTTGGGCATGGAAATTCAGTTTCCCCATCTTTACTAAAGCTATCATAATATTAACCTTATCAATCATTGTATAAGGAAGTACTTAACACAGCAGCCTGAATAGTAAGAGGTAAATTAAGAGTATTGTTTTGATTGTAAATAAAAACTAATTAAGAAATTAATCATTGCCAAAAATTCTGCATCAGGAAAACTGACTACCGCTAGGGAAGAGAAGGGCAGACTCATGGAAGACATGCTAGCAGAGTGGTGTGGAGGTTCAGGTGGGATTTTTTCTGACAGATGATGTGAAGGTGCAGCATCAGTGCACATACAAAAACTGAGAACAGGCTCACAAAGGAGAAAGCACAAGCTATGTTCAGGAAACACACAACGGCATATTTGGCTGTTTTTCTTTAATGTCTCCCCATAGGGAACGTTAGCAGTTGCTTGAAAGTTGTGTTGGAGCCAGATTCCAGAAGGCTGAGAAAGCCAACTAAGCCATTTAGACAGGAGTCTCCGCTGTGGGGTGCATATACCCTGGTAGCTATGCAAAGTGCTTCAGTGGAATACAATGAGAAGACACTACGATTTTAGTTGTATTTTTAAATCCAAAATAGAGGATAAATTAAAATGCACTAATATTTAATCAATAGATGGGCAATACTATTATCTCACATGTCATGTCAGTTGGTCACATGCTCTGTGAGGAATCCTGGGAGAAGGCCGGAAGTTATAATGAGGCAACCAACTACAAAGAGAAGTTAGAGTGAGGCAACCACTTCACTTGCTCACCTTTACGTTGAAACTTATGGTTCAGTTATGCAGATTTATGGTTTGTAGTTACAATAATCACCTAGTTTTAACTAAACCAATTTTCCTATAATAGCTAAGTAGTAGAAAAAAATTTCTGCAAAAAAAATCATTTGTTAAAGATCAAACTAGTAATGTAAGATATACACACATGCACTCATAAGAAAGCTAACACTTTTCATATTGTTACAAGCTCTTCATCAGTTTTCATAACAAGGTGAGAACAGTGATCACCAAATTAAATCAGATCTGACTTGAAGCTAGGAAAAAATGCTTGATATTATTAGGAAAGCTATTTGAAATCTGTTTCTGCATCTATTATTGCTAATAATAAACCGTACCCTAAATACAGAACGTGCTTTGAATCAAAGCCAGTGGTATTATGACACTATCACAAACTTCTGTAATTTTCAGTAAATAAGTTTTCTAGTACTTTATGAGTTTTCACTAATTTGAATAATAACCATTGGGAATATTCTTTTGAATTTTCTTGCTCAATAAGAAAAATTACATAACAGATGGGGAATTTTTTTTTTTTGTCATGAAAAAATGACTAAAGTAATATGTGGAATCAATATAGTGACAAATCAAACTACATTCCTTTGTCAGCAAATGTTGTTGGAAGAAACAAAGAAATAATTGTGGAAGGTTTGGGAAAAAATATTAGAATAAATTTGTAGCAAAAGATCTAATAATAATATAATCCAACTATGGAGATTTCTTTACATATTCAGTTCATAATAGTTCCTATTTCTCTTTAATTAATAATAAAATATTTTAAGAATTACTATCGTGAACCCTCAAGGAAAAACGTACCAATGAACAATATAGCCTCAATGTGGACTGATTTGTTTAATTCAAAAAAATGTATATTTTTTAAATAAAAAAAATTAAAAATTGAGAAGTAACTTCTCTGATCGGAATTATAATTTTAAAGAATAAGGTTAGGGAGATGGCAGTACATGAAAAAAAACTTATTCATTACAAGTAAGCCAGAATTAGACAGACTGCCTCAAGATATTACTGATGTAGTACACTGTACACTAATAAGACCTTCGTATTTTGAAGAACATTTATTTTGTACTGGGACAGAGAATATGACATTATTTTTGACCATGACACAGATATTTACTGTTTATCTCAAGGAAAATTAGTTAAAAAGCTGCAGAATGTGGAGATTTGATCCTTACTTAAAAATAGAGGATTACAAGTGCTTTTCAGTAATACAATACTTATTAGACAGTAAGAAAATAAGTACTAGTTGTCAGCAATATGCTGGGTATTTGATATTTAAAGCAAAATAAACAATACCTGTTTCTCTGAGAAAATTATAATGTGGAAACAGCTCTTTGAAGATAAATATTTGGAAATTATTATATGATTATGCTATACAAAATAACATATGTCACTTTTAAAAGTTATCGTATCTGCTCACTTAACAAACTTTAAAACAGAATATTTTAATCTGTTTAAAAACCTTCTAGACAAAAAATGCAATGGGTTTGAAAATCGTTTGCTGAAAAAGTATTGTAAAAGCCCCACATTTTATGATAGTTAACAAACACAAATGATTGATATTAAGAAAGGTTAACACTTATTTGTGCAATTACCAATTCTTTTTTTCATAATTGGTTTACAATCCACACTTTAAAAAAAGGTAGCAATATTTAGTGAGAACAAACTGTGAGCTACTTCTTCCATTTGTAGCATATTCTTTTTAATTATCTTTTTTTGTGCTCTGAATAGCCATTAAAACTGAACATCAAAGTATCAAAATAAGCTTAACTTTGAAGCTGGATTTCAAACAACTATGTCATAAAATTTTACACCAAGATCTTAAAAAATATTAAAACATAATACTCTCTCTAAAATATCACTATTAAACACCTTTTAAGGTGATCAAATGTATCTGCATTTACTATCTGCATTTAAATACATAAAATAACAATGGTAATTTTAGTTTATTTCAATGAATTATTCTCTATTCTTTGTGAATGTTTTATAAGGTAAATATTAGTCAAATAGTGCATACATAAAATTTATAAATAAATACATATACACATATTGTGGTTGTATAATGAAAGAAAAAGTAACGAAAAGAAAGTGATAAAGGTATAAAAGAAAAGAAAAAAGTACTGCATTCAGGAAATATTTGAAAACTTCTTGCTTGGAATATATTTAAAACACAACAGGGAATCATTAGGAACATCTGAGTGATGGAGTTAAATTATCGGAACCCTAGAAAACATTTACCTGACAGCTATAGACTGGAGAAGGGAGAAAAGGAAGGCATCCTAACCAGTAATTAGATTGCTCAAATAATTGGCAAAAGGTCACAAAAGCAGTAAGTAAGGTAGTGCCCTGAGGAACAGGAGTTAATAGACAGAAGTGTGATACCTTCATTGCGGAGAACAAAGGGCAGGTAAGAAGAAACCTTAAATCACTCAGAAGATTAGTAACTGGCAGACAGGGGACAGGTGCTTGATGGTGAAATAGAAAGTTACAAGCAGAAACTGCTTCTATAGAGAAGAGGAAAAGAGTCAGACATATTGAGTTTGCATTTACAGAGAGGCTTTGAAATAGAACTGCTGACTAGGTACTTGAAAATGCAGGTCTGACACCCAAAAGAGGGAAAAGAAGTACATACATGTATTCAAAAATTGTTCATGTAGCTCAAAGCAAAACAAGGGAAAACCATCTGGAATTTGCAAAGAGAAATCATAGAGATAGTCAAAGTAGATTTCATAAAGTATGATCAGAAAGACAAAAAGAGAAGGAAAGTAGAGGGTCATGAAAGCCACAGAAAGTTCCACAAAGGGACAAACAGTACCAAGCACCATGCTCTGCAAAGGTTAGCTAGAAGAAGCAATTCGTGGTGCTAGTGGTGGCTAGATTCAGTCATTAGAATGGAGAATACATATAGGCATCTTTTTGACTCTGATAAAACTCATTTAATGAAAGGAGACCAGGATTTACTTAGATAACGTGTGATGCATCAGATAGCAGAGATGGGTTGGTAAGCATGTGTTAAAACTAAAGAAAACACAACTAAATCACAGTGAAACAAACTATAGTTTCTAGTTGGAATACTATTAAATTATTTAATTCCCTGGTAAGTCATTGCTGTCCTTTGTGAATTAAATGTATTCAGTTAAGTATAATGTAAGATCTCTTATAGCTCCAAAAAATATCAGAGTTCCTCTGAAAAGGATGTAACTGCTTGTGAAAATATTCATTAAAATGGGTTAAATGAAAATTTTCCATTAAAGAAAAAGAAAAGAATATTTTTCCAAATTATGCTGATTATAAATAATCTTTCAATATTAAACACATTGAATAAAACTGCTAATAGAATACATTATATTAAAAATCATGCTAAATATTAAACTGCTTTGTGAAATTTTAGAAAGACTTTTACTTTGGATTTTAGTTACATCACTGTTTTTCCTTTTTTCTTTTTTTTGCAATCACTTTATAGCTGACCACACCTTAAAATGATTTCAACTGGGAAAAACCTTCTTGACTCTTACGTAAACAAATGGTTAAGTAAACAGAAACTTACATAAAGACACATTATTTTACATTAAAGGGGGATATTGAGTTTTATGTCCATAGTAAAGAAAAAAAATAAAACTAGATAACTTCTTTATCACTCCATATGATTTTGATAGATTATTTGATAGGCATAAGAAACAGGGAAATAAATGTTGTATTTATGCTTTATGTACACTTCATAAAGCTGTGAAAAGGCCAAAGTTCTTCATTATAGTCAATTGTTATACTTCTTTAAGAATGTCATTCATTGTTTGAGGAACTTCACTTATATAATTACCAATGAGCAACTTGTATACTTAGGTTAAAAATTAATAATTTCACACATGAGAGTGTGAGAAGTTGGTAAAATTTAACTTACTGTTTTTTCTTTCCCAGGTTCCACCTGATCAGGTTTTGCTGTGCATGATGGCTGTGGCTGTTCTTTTATTGTTTTGGTTGTCTTATCATCTTCTTTAGGTAAACTCTGAGGTGTGCCAGATGGTAAATCTTCCATCTTGGTCTGCGGTTGTTTCTCTTCTTGCACTGTCTTTGGAGCCACTCTGCCTTCAAGCTTTTCTTCAGCAATTTGTACTTGAGATTTAAGTAAGTCATGTTTTTGTTCTTCTGGGGCTGATGTTTTTGCCTCTGGCAGCAGCTTTTTGCCTTCAGGGGTTGGCTTTTTTTCTTCTAGGAGTGGCTTTTTTTCTTCAGAACATATCTTTTCTTCTTCAGAGATTAGTTTTTTTTCTTCATAGAGTGGCTTTTTTTCTTCAAGAGCTGAAGCTTTGTCTTTCTCTAGTTTACTCTCTTCTTGTTTTTGATCTGTGGCTACCATAGGAGGAATTTTTTCCATTGATAGTGTTTCCTTGACTTTTTCCAGAATGACTTTTTCAGCTTCTGTTTTTACTTCTTGTTCTGGCTTTTTCACTAATTTTACTTGGGGAGGCACTGCTGTTTTCTGAGATGGTGATTCTGTAGGAACAGGCATGGGAAATGCTTTGGGTCCTGATGGTACAGGTGGTATTTTGCCTATGTCTCCAAGCTGTCCTGATATTGCTCTCTGGGTTTGGCAATTTAAACAGAGCCATTCTTGAATCTGTGAAAAAAAAAATAGCAATGAACAGATTAAATGTGTTATAATGTATCTATTTCTGTCATTTTACCCAAGTGAAAATTTGGTAATTCCTGTTTTTGTATATGGAGAAGGTGGGTCACTGTTTTCAAATCAATGACACAGTAATTTTTTAAAACATTACAAAAAGGCTATTTGAACTCTAAAAATGTATAGAATTTCTAGAGACTAGCAATTCACTATCTTCATTAAAGGAGAAAAAGAAAAAGAAATAATTGCATTAAATGTGGACCCAGAGAAATATTCGTTTTCAGGAAGAAAAAAAATCTGCATTTGTTCCAAATAAAATTATTTTAAGGCCTGGTTTCTTCAAAATTAGCATTTTCAACCAAAATTTATTCAAAGACTATTACATTTCATAATAATTATCTTTAGAACAACAAATTAATCAAAAGTTCTTTTAGGATTTAGCCTATTATCTCCTATCTCTTGACTTGGGCCAAATATAGTTCTACCTTTCAGAGTAGAGCTTTATAGGTATAGATAGTTTTCAAGAATCACTTGTGCATAATTTGCTATCTGCTTCCAGATTATGAACATAATTTCATTCTTAATACTTACCACATTTCCTCATGCAATTGAACAAGAAGCACTCCAGGGCTTAATTGTTTGATATCTTTTTCCCCGAGTGTTCTGATTTGCTGACTAAAACATTTTCTTTCTTCTTTTTTTTCTTTTTGCCCAGGCTGAGGTGCAATGGTGCAATCTCTGCTTACTGCAACCTCCGCCTCCTGGGTTCAAGTGATTCTCCTGCCTCAATTTCCTGAGTACCTGGGATTCAGGCATGCATCACCCACGGCCAGCTAATGTTTTATTTTTAGTACAGATGGGGTTTCTCCATGTTGGTCAAGCTGGTCTTGAACTCCTGACCTCAGGTGATCCGCCTGCCTTGGCCTCTCAAAATGCTGGGATTACAGGTGTTAGCCACTGCTCCTGGTCAAACATTTTCTCTCTCCTCTTCAGTGTCTAAGCCATGGTCACCTGCACTAAATCAACTGATAGGGTCTTTAGACATACAAATTCCTAGGAAGTACACCAAAACCATTTTAGCAGAATCCTGGGAGAGGAAACAGGAGGACCTGCCTTTTTGATAAACTGGTTAAGAATTTTTGCAAACTAAATACTAAAAACTACTCTCCAATAAGAATACAGAACAAATGATCACCTAGAGACAGAGTATTTTAGAATAATACTATGAAAGAGTTCCTCCCTGATTGATGTGTGTTATAGTTTTTCTTACATTATATCTATTGTATTGTTTAAAAGTAAAGGCTGTGTATGTAGTTCTAATTGTTACTATTGAATGTGTACCCATTCTGTAAGGCACAGGGTTACAGTGTCATACAGATATTATTGCTTTCATGTATTACATTGGACTCTGAGAAGTTCAATTTCAAATTGCTTTTCACGCTGGCTCACTCTTTCCAGTTGCTTATCTTAAATTCTTTAGATACAGAAATCACTTATTGCTCTAGAATACTATCAGATATCTAAGTTTCATTTCTTATTTCAGGTTCCAATTACTTTAGAAACTAACAATGTTGCTTAATAACTATGATTATTTTGCAATATGTAAGCCATTACAATTCTTATTTGCTGATCTAAAAGAGTAAAGACAAAAGTCAATTCTGTAAATGTGGTAAAATGCTGCCAATAAAATATTAGGATATATATGGACTCATTTGTTTTTTGTGTATATAATCACTCAATATCAATTCTCTTGTTAAGTTCATGTCTAAGGAGCTCTGAAGTGAATTGTGTGCCTTCTTTAATTAATGTCTTTATATAAAAGTCATAGGAAAGAAGATTCGATTCATTATGTCAAATACTAAAAGTTCTAGCTCTTGTGTTGAATAGTCCCTGAAGGAAGAACTTCCGTAATACCTACAGAAAATCAACCTTCATCGATAACGCGGTTTTAAAAACAATTACTTGGTTGAGACACATCTTAAGAGATTTTCATTCAGAGCCTGACTTTTTTATTTTTATTTTTTTGAGATGGAGCCTTGCTTTGCCACCAGGCTGGAGTGCCGTGGCGTGATCTCGGCTCACTGCAATCTCTGCCACCCAGGTTCAAGCGATTCTCCTGCCTCAGCCTCCTGAGTAGCTGGGATTACAGGTGCAAGCCACCACACCCAGCTATTTTTTGTATTTTTCATAGAGATGGGGTTTCACCATGTGAGCCAGGATGATCTAGATCTCCTGACCTCATGATCCACCCGCCTTGGCCTCCCAAAGTGCTGGGATTACAGGCATAAGCCACCATGCCCAGTCCCAGAGCCTGACTTTTTAAAACACAAAAATAGATACAAATGGCTGCATTACCGTGCAGTTTTGCCATATGGATTCTAAAAATGAAATACAGGTGTGTATTAAGCATCTCCATAGGCCATGTTCTAATATAAATAAGTTAGAAAATTTTAATATACCAGAAATACAGGTTTCATTCCATTGGAAATTCTTGTCATTTAAAAAAGTGTGACTATTTTATCTGAGTTTTGGGGACAGGGACAAATTATTCTTACAAAATTGCCATTTCTTGCTACTTTACAGCATATGAAGCCACAATGGTACGTGGCTTTAGGTATAAGAAAAATGTGTTGAGAAAATAAAACATAGTGATAATTTCAAGGTAGTATACTCATTATTTTCCTATAATATGAAATTTAGGTATGAAGATAAAAGGTATCATCCATGCAATCTATTTTGTCACATAAAATATTTCATTGTCCCAATTTAAAGTAATGCTTAGTAAACCTATAAAGTGGTGATAACCACTAAACTACTAACGTTTGTAATGCAAACAGAAGGCAATAGTGTAAATCTGAGAGATAAAAGATCTTATCCTGAGAGCCTCATTGACTATTTCAAATTAATGTTTTGCTTAAATAGCCATCCATGTTCAGTTAAACCTAGCATTTTAAGTAATTGCTATTTTGCAATTATTTTTAACATAATGTTGCTATACTCAGTCTCTTGGGTGCATGACTAATTTTCATTGTGAAGGAAAGAAGGCAGCCAGTCTAATTCTTTTGAACTTACACTCTGACTAATTGTCACCAAAATTAATTTGGAGCTGATATTTCTATTACGTCAAATTATGACAAAATAATTCATTCATATATCTATTCTGTATGTATCTATTTGGTTTATATCTATTGGTTGGAAAGTATATATGCAAAGGTTATTTCATCAAGGAACCAGCATTCAAATAGAAGAAATAATGCGTGGTTGAAAATAAGTAAAATATGCAGTAAAAACAAAGAGATGGAGATACTGTGTTGCAATGCAGAAGAGGGAGATACTACTTCTAGTTAGGTATTTTCCAAGAAGGTTTGACCTTAAAATAGATACGTTAATAAACTGTGAATGTGAAATAAATCCATTTTCCCAAAAATATGTCTTGTCACTATTTGACATAATAGAAATATGAAATGAAAATGTCTATTCATATTTGATAGCAATCAGTCAAAATGTAAATACACACCAGGCTAAGGCCTTATTTCATTCACATTGAAATTCAATAATTAAGAGATGAGGCACAGCAAAAATCATATAATACATGCCTGAAAAAAGGCAATGATTAAAAACACTAAATTTGACCAAATCTAGATAAAAATTAAACAATAAAAATGTTCTTTAGCTTTAAGAAGATAATACAAGATAAGGTTGAAGAGGCAAGTTGAGATTCTCTGTTAGGTGGCAATTATTCCCAAATAAATGGCACTTATTGCCACAAGTAGACATTTTGTATAAGAAACTGGAATCTAGTGAAAGTTCCTATAAAGGAGTAAAATCTGCTTTGTTAAGATCAGTCTGGCAGAATGTGGTTACCTACCTATGTTGATAAGAATTAAATCTAGAGGTGGAAAGAAACTATTAGAGTAAATGGAAAGGATGGAATGAATACAACAGGATTATCTGAGGAATTTAGTTTGAAACATTAGGAATTTGATAAATTATAAGCCACAAAGAGTATGTTTTTCAACAATTAGAAATGCTAAACTGGTGGTCATATATGTGTCTCTTCTCTTTTCTGTAGCCCTAGGACCAAAAATAAAATGTCAATAAATTCAACAAGCAGAGGAAATTATAATGTCAATAAAGAGTTGAAAGGGAACAAAGCCCTACAGTAACAACAAACATTTTATAGTTATATATATAAATTCAAATTTTGTTTATTAAGGGGGAGCATAGGAGTATCACTGGAGGAAAAGGCAGAAGCTAGGTAAAATACAAAGAGGAAATGAGAAAAGAAAAATTGATCAGGTTTTTCACAGTGAGTAAAAAAGAATAACAGTAAATTTCCAAGAAAGTTTATTTTGGACAATATGGGTCATCATCATGATCATATCATTAATTATAAACAAACTGACTGGAAAAATTTGCTTTTCCCAAAATTTTGGAAATACTCTATAACCACATAAGATATAAACATTTGTAGGTCACAATTTTTTTTTATTCTTTAATAAAAATAATCCAAAGATTTTTGTATCACTGTATTCAGGAATTTGGTTAAGAAATACTGTGTTTATAGTTCCAAAAGATGTTATCTATACTCTTAGTTCCTAAATATCCACAACCATTACATTTTCATATTGTTTCTGGTCCAGTAGTAACCTGGAAATCAATTAAACAAAATTATTTCACTTATGTAACAACTCAATATATCAATGCCATATATGACTTTTACTAGCTGAAAATATTTAGCCAGACATAGCATTAACTCTTCCTGTAACAGTTAGAATTGTGATACACATGATTATTCATATTTTGCCTTAAGGCCAAGAATCAAATGAGCTAAAGTTTTATCTTTGAAATACCTTCTTATAAATATAGTAAGACAACCAGCAGTTTTATGTGTGTGTATATATTTATATATATATGCATGTGTACATCTGTATACACACACATAAAACTGCTGGTTGTCTGTTATGTGAAATAATAGACACATATATATATAAACACAATTTCATTCTATATGTATATATAGATCTATCTATATATCATATATCATGTTATATAATATATAATATATACGATATGGTATACGATATCGTACAGATATATATAAAATAAAATCTCATTTTATGGTGTTGTTTGCAAGATTTTTCCAATACAAATTTCTTCATTACTTTTAATGGAAAAAGTAACAGAAAAAGCCACAATTACTTTTGCACCAACCACATATATATGTACTGAGAACATCTCTATTATATTACTGAGTTTACTACGTAAAAATATACAAAATATAGATACTTAAGGAGGCTTTCAGACACATGAAAAAATGCTCATCATCACTCGCCATCAGAGAAATGCAAATCAAAACCACCATCTCACACCAGTTAGAATGGC
>NW_012121154.1:4058535-4085774 GCF_000951035.1 Colobus angolensis palliatus | reverse complement strand
AATAAAATAAAATAAAATAAAATAAAAACATGCTAATCATCCTTGTGGATGCTTTAAGACTGCTTCCATTTTTTTCCTGTGATTTTTAAATATATTTTGAATATGCTATTATAAGTATTCTCTAATGGTATAAAAGAATAAAAGTTTATGTTTCACCTATGTTATCATTAAATATAAACAAACTCAGAGGCCTCCAAATTTTGAGGCCAATCACTATTTATTCAATGCTATAACATTAATAATCAGGGTATCAAAATTCATCTCCAAGTAGGAAAAATTCTGACAAGTAGAATATATAAAATAACACCACACCGATCACAAAATACTCAAATTTATTTAATTGTCAGCTAGTACATGTTAATAAAACACATTTATTTTAACATCAATTCACCAGAGCTTGTTCAAAAGAAAACAATGTTAAAAAAATCCATTCATCTTAAGAAGGAAAGTAGAAAATGAAGGCAATAATAACCCAGAGAAGAGATGCTACTGTGCCACTCAGCATTTTTCCATCAATAAGCAATTTGCTTTATATAACATTTCAGCTGTAACTATAGCAACAATACCATTAAGGAAAATCTCAGAACTTCAGGGCTGCCTATTTATTTTTCTAAGGATCTTTTCCAAAGCATAATAGTAAGACCTGTAGCAGGTTGAAAGTTTGCTTTTCTACTTAAAATGGTAAAGAAATGGTGGTCACAAAACCTACATGAGCATTCATATTTGTATTGGAGAAATCTTCCAAACACTACCTTAAAATTAAATTTCATTAAAGATCAAGTGAAGTGATTAGGAAGCTTACATCGTTTCCACCCATAGAAGTATTTAGTCAAAGACTGGGTAGGTCACATCTCAAAATTTTGTAAAGAAATCCAAGCAATGAAGGAGATTGGTACTATAACATCGAGTTCCCTGCCCACTATGAAGCTTTTGAGTCAACACAAATTTTACACAGGTTTTCGTTTATCTATTTTTTTGCTTATCATTCAGGGTATATTTCAAAAAGAGAAATAATTACACTAATAAACTGCTTAGAATTCACCTTTTTACTCACTGACAAATACACCAATTGGAGAGCAATGTTATGCGTAACTTGTCATTTTTATCAATGTTATTTACAATCTCGGCAATATGGTGTTCTATTCAACTCAGATCCATGCATTCTTACAATGTGACATTCTGATAACTGGGTTTTTTAGTTATAAATTCATTCCCTTTGTGACATCTATAAAAGGGAGAAGGATTGAATTCACAGTTGACACATTCTTCTTCCAGACTACACAATCAATTGGTCAGACTACAAGATCAGGACATTAGAAATCTATGATCATTCCCGAGACTGCAGTTTATAAGTATACATAATGATGTATTTGTGATACTTCTATGCTTACTCTGTACCTTAAAAAAAAAAATGAAATGTGTGTCAGGTCCTTTCATCATTATATTATTTTATCTAGAATGTGCAACTTCATTCATATTTTGTTTCTTTTAAAACCACTGATACCAGAATAATTCATGTTCAAAATATATAATTGAATGATTGAGGTTCTTTCTCATATATAGACATAAGATTATATCAAATTATATTAGAACATAAATATGTATAATGAATACAGTGTTGAGAAATAAAAATAGTCAACATAAAATATTAATTTCCAGTTGAATTGCTGAATGTGAAGAATATAAATTAATAATACAACCTAATAGAATACAGGATACTGTTAGAAACTTGTACTAGAATTAACATTCCTAGGTCTAGGTTGATTAGTGGTCACGTCCCTACCCATCTCTTATCTGCATGCCTATTTCTGCAAGACCTCACTCTTCCGTATACCAAATGAAGTCTCTTTGTTTCCCTCATTAGAACTTGCATTCAGCAGAGGACAGATAAACAAACAAACAAACGAACAAAAAAACTTGCAATGTAGGTTTCTGTATAATGTAAAATACATTAACAGATATTTCCATAAACAGCAGCATGCCAACTAAAATTACGTATATTACAACCAGATATTAAAACTGTGTTTACAATATGATTTCATACTTTTGATTGATACTCTTTTTGTGTTAATTTTGACTAAACCAGAACCATATTTCTGGTTGCTTTCTCATCATAATTTATATATTTTTTTCTGAAACTAACAATCTCTGAATTTTTTATGTTTTCAATACTATTACATAAATAACACATAAATGAAAACTTGCTCTAATTTTAATACCTGTGAATTATTACATTAACACAATTTTGACAGATCTGAAGAAAATCATAAGTTTAGTTTTCTTTTAAAAGATATATATAGCTGGGTGTAGTGGCTCACATATGTAATCCTAGCACCTTGGGAGACCATGATGGGTAGATCTCTTGAGGTCAGGAGTTCGAGACCAGTCAGGTCAACATGGTGAAACCCCATTTCTACTAAAAGTACAAAATTAGCCGAGTGTGGTGATGGGCACCTGTAATCTCAACTACTTAGGAGGTTGAGGCAGGAGAATCATTTGAACCCAGGATTTGGAGGTGGCAATGAGTTGAGATCATGCCACTGTGTGATTCTCAACCAAGTAGTTTACTTGATCTGAGTTTAATCAGAGTCATTAGATTAACTGATCATCTACCAGTGTGTGTATAAAGGACAACTCCAAGGGCACAGCTGAGTTCTCTCTGGTCACCAATGATACACTAAACTTATGGGTAATCACACAACTTACTGCACTGATTTTAGCTAACTTTAGCAAAAATATAAGACTTAGAAGAAAGGCTTATCTGTGGGTTCATAGAATTTTTTTGTGATTTTTCTAGTGTACTAAGTTTTAGGCAGATAGCTATTTATGTATTATAGGTGTGGTATAAAAACAATCAATAGTTTTAAAAATATATCATTTATGTTGTATGTGTGTCAAGTTAATTTTTAAATTGTAAACAGTTCTCCTCCCTCTGCTTTTATAGAGGTGTATTTTGGTATATCTATTATAAGATCTGTATATTGATTTTGCATGTGCGAATAATTATATCAAAGCAAAAAAACTTAGACTCAGGTCTAAGTCACTAGACAGCACTACAAGCAATGGAAAATTGAATTTTAAAACAAAATTTATTCAAAAGATCTAATGCACATCATCATAGGGAAATTTTATGTTTGTTACGATTACAAAGAAATATGCATTTGGAAGACAGATCATTTAAAACACACTACAGCCAAGTGAAATTTGTGGAACATGTTACAAGATAAATATCAATCCCCTCACTTACAAATTTAAGCTTCATTGTGGACATAATATTTAAAGACAGAATAATTTCACAGACTAGGGAGTCTGAAATGCGTAAGAGGGTGGGTCGCACTAGACTGTCTGGATAATGCAGAATGGATACAGGTGGCGGGAGAGATTGGTTAGGTGTTAAGCCCTCCTGTGATGTGGTAGAACACAGTGCAGTACTGGAAGCTCTTCTTGCAGGGAAGAATCACTATGTCAATTCTGCAAGGTGTAAACTTGTCTAGGTTGAACTATGTTTCCCAGAATCATTTGCCCTAAATGTTTCCCATTACAGGGTATGATACTGTTTGGCTCTGTGTCCCCACCAAACCTCTTTTTAAAGTGTAATATTCCCACGTGTGGAGGGAGGGACTTCGTGGGAAGTGATTGGATTATGGGGGCAGTTTCCCCATGCTGTTCTAGTGATAGTGAGGAAGTTCTCATGGGACCTGATGGTTTAAAAGTGGCAGTTTCCCCTGTGCTTTCTCTCTCCTGCCACCTTGTGCAGAAGGTACTAAATTCTCCTTTGCCTTCTGCCATGATTGTAAGTTTCCTGAGGCCTTCCCAGGCATGCGGAACTGTGAGTCAATTAAACTTCTTTGCTTTATAAATAATTACACAGCCTCAGTTATTTATGGCAGTGTGAAACTGTCTAATACAGTGTATCACAGGAAATATTTTGTATGAGATTTTGCAGGTAGTAGAAGCAAAGCAGTAGCCATACTGGGTTTTGTACACCCAGAGAATCTGAGCAGGGTCACCAGGGGCTGTTAAAAGTTACCCATGTTGTCAATTATTGTTTTGCTTGGGATAGGAAGCAGGAATGCAGCTAATCTGTCTTCCTCTAGATTCCCCTTCAGCTTGTCCATAGGCGTTTAGCTTGGAGTTCAGTGAGAAGGGACAGGCATTCTGACCTGCCCTCATGGGTTCCAGTTTGTCCTTCCTCTCCCCTACTTTAAATTCTTCTTTCCTTCCTCTGCCTGCCCTTCAGACTGAAGCTTCAGCAATCTTCAGCAATCACTTAAACAGCTTTCACAACTGTGTATGAACAAATCTCTATACCAAGTCTCTTATTATATATATTTTAAACTTCCTAATCATTCTGCTTTTCTGATTAAAATCTAAGTGATACAGTCAGGCTGAGTCAACTTGTTATTCAAGGGATGATAATTTTTTACACTTTTATCCATGATTGTTGCTGTGTATGCAAAGTAATTCTAACAAACTATTTTGGATATTAACTTGCATGGCCAAGAAAGTGCATTTTACTGGAATTAAAGAGAAATAGGAACTGTTTCAGTCAGTATTAACATGCATAAGTAGTCACTTCAAAGGTTTAGTTTTAAAAAAAAATTATGGTGAGCTATTTCAATCATCAACATAATTCGTGACATGTCAGGTGACTGTTATGTTAATTAGCCTGATTTGATCATTCCACAATGTTTACATCTATTGAAACATCATATTGTACCACATAAACAAATACAATTATAATTGTTATTTTTTTCTTTTTCAAACATTTTTATCATTTTTGTAGAGACAGGGTCTCGCTATATTGCCTGATCTCAAACTCCTGAGCTCAAGCCATCTTACTGTATTTGCCTCCCAAAGTTCTGGGATTACAGGTATGAGCCACGACACTTGGACTAAAATTATTATTTGTAAATTAGATATAAAATAAAAATTCAAAAAAAAATTTAAAGGAGGTAAATATCCACTTACCCACTATCCACTTAAGAAACAGAACAGTGCCAATGTTATCTAATACACGGGTTTGATACACGCAGGCGCTGTTTTCAATAACATCCTATTATATATCCTCCAAGAATAACCACTACTTTTTGTTTTGTTAGATCTTTGTTCCTTACTATGGTTTAAACAGTATACACTTTTTTATATTATTTACTTTTGTATTCTTTTGAACAATATATGAATAGTTCTGTGCTTTTTTTTCCTTTTTGTTTTTCTACAGTAAACATTGCCTGGGTGCAAAATTCATCTTTTTTTTTTTTTTTTTTTGCCCAGGCTGGGGTACAATGGTGTGACCTCGGCTCACGCAGCCTCTGCCTCCCAGGTTTAAGCAATTCTCCTGCCTCAGCCGCCCAAGTATCTGGGATTACAGGCGCCCACCACCATGCCCAGCTAATTTTTTGTATTTTCAGTAGAGTCAGGGTTTCATTCACTATGTTGGCCAGGTTGGTCTCGAACTCCTGACCTCAGGCGATCTGCCTGCCTTGGCCTCCCAAAGTGCTGGGATTACAGGCATAAGCCACCACACCTGGCCCAAAATTCATCTATTAAACAAGTGTGGGACACAAAGAATAACTTTAAAATGAACACCCATGAGCCACTGATCTAACTACAGAAATGAAATATGATCATTACATTTGAAGCTTCTTTCAAACTCATTCCTTTATATCCTCCTTTGAGTTAACTACTGTCCTAAGTATTATGTCTATCATTATGACACTTGGGGGCTTATTTTTGCTCTATGTGTTTGGATACCTTACTCTTTTGGCTCCCTATAATTTTAGAGTCAGAGTTGCAGAGTATCATTTTTCATATATATCTTTTAAAATCAAAGTATTTCCTAAAAGTAAAGTTTAATACCATTTGCAAATATTGCTAATAATGATAGATAAACATAAATATATAAGACCATAGCTAGATGTAGGTACTATGAGAAATGAGAGTTCATGACACACTTAAGTCATTTTTTTAATATTAGAGAGACCCCCGCCAAAACTCTGTGTGAAACTCAGGTTATGAGCCACCAATACACACTCTCTTCACCAGGAAAGTTTTAAATTTAAAAAAATGTAGTAAAGATCCTACAATCTGGGCAAGTAAAGATTGCTCAATTAATATGAGGCTAATTGTTAAAAAAAGGATATGATTATTAAATACTCAAACAGGAAGATACAATTTATAAAAATTTGGATAGTTTTTTTTTTTTTTTTTTTTGAGACAGAGTCTTGCTCTGTCGCCCCGGCTGGAGTGCTGTGGCTGGATCTCAGCTCACTGCAACCTCCGCCTCCCGGGTTCACGCCATTCTCCTGCCTCAGCCTCCCGAGTAGCTGGGACCACAGGCGCCGGCCACCTCGCCTGGCTAATTTTTTGCATTTTTAGTAGAGACGGGGTTTCACCGTGTTAGCCAGGATGGTCTCGATCTCCTGACCTCGTGATCCGCCCGTCTCGGCCTCCCAAAGTTCTGGGATTACAGGCTTGAGCCACCGCGCCTGGCCTGGATAGTTCATTTTTAAAAATCCTTCTGTTCTATTTGACATTCAATGGCTAATCAGTATTAAGAAATCTTTGTGAGACTCTGAAGTTGTTTAAATCCATTCATAAGATAATTATTACACAATTTCTATGATATTCCTATTGTTCTAAGTGCCATATATAATTTTTGCTCTTAGAAGAATCAAAGTAATTATATAGGAACTAACAAAAATACAATGAATATATAGTCATATGTACTATATAATGCATGAATATATAACATATATATACATATTAATGTCTACATCCTCATTTAGTAGAATAATACAATTAAGGTAAGAATGATCAAATCAGAATCAGGAATAGAGCAACTAATTGGCTGAAGTCACCAGGGAAACCTTAATAAAGTGAAATTTATTATGAGCTGTGGCAGACCAACTGGATTTGGAAAACAAAGAAAAATGAACAAAAGCGCCAGGATCAAGAAACACACACACACACACACACACACACACACACACACACCCACAAAATGAGTATCTTTCTTGGTCTAGGATAATAGAAACAAGTAAAAAGCTAGGTGGAGAATGAAAACAATGTATAATTCATATGCAGAAGATAAATATCAGTTATAGAATTTAGGCTGAAATTGGCAGGGATAGAAAAAGTCCAATTTTAAGTCAATATTTAAGAAGAACTTAGCTCTTCAGTTAAGGCATGATTGTTGGCATCTGTTTTAAAGCTAGTCATTTATAGAAGTTGTTCCTTTTCTTGTAAATGTTTATAGACTTGAGAATCCAAAGTGTCATATATTGACACTTTGAAATTCATTTGTTTCTTCAAAAACATATAAATAAATAAATAACCTGGAAGTACTGCCTGTTCATGGTAAATTTGAAAAATTTGAAACTATCATTGAAAATTATATTGAATTTTCTGACGTTATTACATTTGAAAACATGATTTGTACTGATGACATAATAACCAACCATATGGATGCATTTTATTTAATGATTCTTCTGTTAGAATATTGTAAATACAGCTATACAAACATACATCAAAATGTAAATTCAGAGAAGCAGTAAGAGGTTTAAAGTAGTTTTTTGTTTGCATAAATAAAATATTTATTATTTACTTTGCTACCTGGTACCTAACAGTATGCCAAAAATGTGTATTATACATTCTAAACATTCAGAATCCAATCTTTCGCTCAGCATATTTGCAGGCATTTTGTTTCTATCAGCAAACAGGTAGACACAGCCATATAAGGCTGAAGACCCATTAGCCATTGAAGGAATCTGAGAAAGTATAGATATTTTAAATAGATTTAACTTTCACATGTGTTGTTTGTCTCCAGTCTTAGTCAGTAAGGATGGGAAGTAGTGATTTGGAACTGAGAAAGGGAAACTGGATAATATAGAAAGTCACATTGGCAAAAATACTGTGTGTTAGGCAGCATATACATTACCATTAGTAATTCTAGCACTACAGTATAGTTTAAGGGACACATAACAACCAAAAGTGAATACTAGTTTACATAAACCCAACTTTGAATAAAGGGCCTAAGTTCAATTAATTTCTTTAAATGCTAAAGAACAAGAGGTATTTACTGATGGATCCTAACAACCAGGTCCCAAGCCTCACATCCTTACAATTATTCTCTAGAAAGACCACTGGGACTAACCCTAGAACATAGTCCATTCTGTTTGCCTCAGTCACCTCAAGATACCTGAGACATCCCAATCAACCCTCATTACCTAGACTCTCCCTCTCCCCACTCCTCATACCTGCTCAGGGTTTCCTGAAAAGTGAGGATGTGATGCCTGGAATGAGTCAGGGGAGAAGAGGAGGAGCCCAGAGAGAGAAAGAGGAAAGTCTTGACAGAAACATGTGGAATGCTTTATTTTCACCTGTCCATACTGCTGTCAGGACCATTGCAGGAGTGGTGTCACTGGGAATACATGGTCCTCTGAAGCTCCTGGAACACAGGAGATAAAATTGCTCCATAGGGGAAGTCAGCTGGAGTCTCACTGCCTGAAATGTTCAGCTGAGTCAAATAAAGACTTTTGAGTTAGAAAGTGGCATGATTGAGCCAGTCGTCTTGGAAAGAATATGGTAAAGAAATATACCCTAAAAAATTGACAGTGCTTTCCAAGCCTTTGATTATGCTCAGTGGGCTTGGCTGAAAAATAGAACTATAAAATAGAATTCCCATTTTTAACACATAGCTGGTTTCCGTTTAGCATGGAACTTCCTCCCTAGGCTACTTGCATTTGAAGAGGACAAGTTTATCCTAAAGGAATGACAGATGCACTGTGGAGGTTACAAGCTTGTATAGATGACTGTGGCAGCAGCAGAAGAACTCAATGAGGGAACTGATATTGCCAAGAAAAAATTTCCTAATTTATACAGAACATGATGATTTAAAAATAGAAGAGGAACACGTTCTGGGGGGAAGGCTAGAATATGTTGAGCTCCAGGACCCTGTATATATGCTTATCTTACTGAATCCTCACAACAATCCCTGGAGTTTCTATAATTATGTTCATTACACAGATGAAGAAATTCAAACATAGAAACTAAAAAGTAATATTCTGCTCAATAGCCAAAGCTAGTAAGCAAATCTCAGAGATGAGTCTATAGCTAAAGACCTATGTAACAAAACTGCATGTTCTGCACATGCACCCAAGAACTTAAAGTACAGTAAAAATAATATTTATCCACTGAACCATAATAAATAATTGTATTAAAAAAGAATATATGCAACAGATAACTTCATTATGAACACACTTCATAAACTATAGGGTACTATTCTGGGGGTGGGAGGGACATATAACAATAAATTCACTTGACCATAAAAAAAGATTCAGATCTTAAAGAATACAGAGGGTACTTAAGCCAGAGTTAGAGGTAGAATTATCCAGAGATGATACGCAAAAGAGGAGAACAGCAGGCAGATTATTGAAGAATAGCTTCATTCAACAAGAAACTAGCAAAGCATATTCAACAGGATCATTCAAAAAGTGTAAGGAAAACCAGTAGTTTTTAGTAAATTTGAGTGAAGATCAGAATTTCAAGAAAGTGATAGGCAATATCACCAAATATAGTAATGAGACTAAGTGACATATATGTCAAAAAGGCTGGCAGATGTCTCTTTCTATAATGGAACTGAGTTCTCTACATATTAATATTTCTTTCTTAATCCTTCATTTTGTTTCTGTCACCTTTGCAATAATTGTTTTGATTTTTCTCAGGTAGCCTGCATAATTGACTATAAGAATTGTTTTACTTGTAATTCAGGTACGTACCTATACTTAAAAAAATGAGTTATGATGGATATTACATTGCTTCATCTTTACGTAACAAGAATAAGCATCTAAGCACATAAATGAAAAGAAGTCCTAGAATTAAACTCAAGCTTCATGTTAGAATATTGCCTCGAACAGCATTGGATTCTGAAGTAGAAGTTTATTTGTAGGTGTCATTTTTTTCCTTATAGAATATTAAATAATCAGACCATACAGACTAGTTATTGTAGAATGTGACTTAATACTTATTCCTATCTTTCTTCTCTGGTTTTTAAAGTGGAAACATTGATTAAAAGTAAGCAAGCAATGAGAATGTTCTGTATGCTCTGTATGTTAATGCTTATGTAGAAACTACTGCAGGAATCTTTATTCCTGAAGAAGCTACTGAAATATCACACTGTATAATTCATTCAATATTATTCCACATATTTTCACCAGATACTGTATTGGCTTCTGTTAATAGAGATTAGAAGCATGGTTGCTTATCACAGCAACCCCAAGGCCTAGCAGAGAAAAAGAAAATATGAATTGTCTCATATATTTACAATAAAAGTTAGCCGAAAATGCTCTGGAAATCAATGAAGATCCAATTCATACAGAGCGGGGATGAGACTCAGGGAAGGTTTTTCAGAAGGAAGTGACAACTGAGTTGATCCATGAAGAATTAGTGTTAACCAGTCAAAGTAGAGCATGCTAAACTGAAGGCAAGTTTGACGGGGTATTTATGATAACCACAGGAAAATGTGCACAGAAGAGGGATTGTGACTGAAACATTAGAGGAGGCTCAATAAGCAGGCCTTTGCTCTCCCTCATCTCCTAGAATAGTCCCTTTATTTTGTGATTCAAGATAAAAAGGCCAGGCGCGGTGGCTCAAGCCTGTAATCCCAGCACTTTGGGAGGCCGAGACGGGCGGATCACGAGGTCAGGAGATCGAGACCACCCTGGCTAACACGGTGAAACCCCGTCTCTACTAAAAAAAAAAAACTACAAAAAAACTAGCCAGGCGAGGTGGCGGCGCCTGTAGTCCCAGCTACTCGGGAGGCTGAGGCAGGAGAATGGCGTGAACCCGGGAGGCGGAGCTTGCAGTGAGCTGAGATCTGGCCACAGCACTCCAGCCTGGGTGACAGAGCGAGACTCCGTCTCAAAAAAAAAAAAAAAAAAGATAAAAAACAGACCTTTAGATATTAAAACTTTACTGATTTTTTTTTTTAAAAACCAACACAAATTTTACATTTAGATTTAAATGTCAAATATAAATGTATATTGAAAAGTTATATAAACGTATATTGAAAAGTTATTAAGGTAGACTGGATATTTAGCATTAAGGTATGCATTACTTTTATGGTAAAATTAATATTGTCTAATATATGAGTAACATTTTGGTCATATTTTAATATAATTTGATATTACTAATATTCTGGTACAATCTATGAAATTCAGAATATTTACTGTATGCATTGTCACAGGGTTAGGATTTACAATTAATCTTTATGATCACATAGTGAGGTGCTCAGATATATAATGCTAATGAAATAATAGAATTTTAAATGTAATTTTATTTTATACAAAATTTTTATCTATATTTTAATTTTCTCACCTGTGAAATTGGGAAAATTAAATTAACACCTACTCTAATTCACTGATTTATTATGAAAAATAATGAGGTAAAAGTTACCTGGTAAACTGTAAAGCAGTCTATAAATTTAAAATATTTTAAAATTGCTTTTATTTATATTTTTAAAACATGATTTTAAATGGCTTTATAATTACTCTTTATTCACATTGAGTACAAAAAAGTGCCTTTTATAAATATATAATTTATTAATCAAAATATCATTTTATATTCATTTTGTATTGTTAAGTTGTAAGGCAATCAATCCTAAAACTACTTTTTAATTTTTTTGGTTATACTCATAATTAGCACTCTATCCAGTTTTGAAAAACTATCTTTCTATGACAATTAACCAATGTGTAGGGTTTTAAAAATATATATGCTCCCTCTAGCTTTATTTAATAAAATATACTTCATAATAAACAATATTATAGCTAATGTTTAGTTTATTATAATACTTATTGCACATTCTATTAAATTTGTTAAGAATTAGAAATTTGGGAAAAGGAATGTTATATATGTTAACATTTTATTACATAATATACAAATGGCCTTAGCAAAAATATTACAGATCTAGCTAAAATTATATTTTATAATTAGCCAAAAGTGTAAGTTTTTACATCTATTTATATTTATACATGTATACATTATATAATTATTTAAAATATGAGTTTATAAAATATATAATCATGTTAGCAATTGGGAATGAAGTCTTGGACAAGACAGAAAAATGAAGGAAGAAAACAGTATTTCTAAGGACATAATTGATGCTTGTTTCAAAGAATCATTTTTTCCAAATGTATTTGAGTTGTATGTTCTTTTACATTCTGTGTGAAAGTCAGGATAATCTCACTGCAGCAATTCTAAGAACAAGTGAAGATGTTATCATCCTAGACTGAATAGGGCTACCTTAAAACATGAATATATTCTGGCAGCTAGTAGGAAAATAAATGAGAAAAACTGACACCTTGAGAAAGAGCTGAATTCAGCTTCATTTGACATTCTGTTGGGACTTAACTATATTAAAAAAAATGTTGTTAGATTCAAACCCTAGCTAGGAGAAAAAAATGTTGCCTTTTAAAATAATTTTTCATCTATAATCATAATATCTAACTATGGTTATAACAAATACATACAATTTAGTTATGTGAAGAAATTAATCTCGGTACTTACACTAATCAAGTCATTTCAAAGGTTGACTCTTAATATGAAAAATTTTCTTTCTCTTTCCAAGAGTTAGTTACTTTTATGGTACCCTTCTCAAATATTTAGATTCCAAGGAACATATTTGTTTTAATTATTCAATCATTACCTCTCATTGAGAATTATTATCTTGAATTATTACAAAACAGACTTTAATTCTTTTATGGTATTGTCAAAATTGTCTATTCACATTAGTTTATTTCAAGTGTGTGTGTGTGTGTGTGTGTGTGTGTGTGTGTGTGTGCATGTGTGTGTTATGGAAGGCAGAGGATTCATTTTAAAAGGCGGAAAATAAGCATTGTGGTCAAAGGCCAAAGAGTAGACATCTTGAGCATAATTCCAGAGACACTGTTATTATTATAACAAACTTCAGGAACAAAAGTGCATCATTTACCACATGACAAGGTCCAGTACAATGACCTTAAACTTGCCTGTTTTGTTATTTTGTTTATTTGTTTTTCACAGCTTTCTGCTAAATCCATTGCTCACTTAGCTAACATTTAGGCCTATTTTTCTCTTAATTTGGGTGTAATATAACACAGTGGTTCCTCTATCCCTGGGAAAACTTGTCTTTTATTAAGGCCTATGCCTGCTTCTTGCTACTTCTGAAGTTGAGCTAGGAACCCAGCTATTTGAATGAGTATTATTTTCAATGATAACACTGATTATACTTTGATTTGAAAACTATCCTTGAGTAGGCAATGTATGTCAAATTAGAAATATTCTTAGAGTACTGCATAAAATCAAGAATGAAACTTAAGACAGTTTCTACTGATAAAATTGAAAGAATATTACAATTACTATTTCCATTTTATTCCCCAATCGTTCCTAAACTGGAATTTTTCTTACAATAACTGACTGAAACTAGTTAGCCAAACTAATGTTGGTATGACACTAGAAATAGATCCTCAGAGAGAGCACCTACTGACCTGATACATGGCCATGTTTCTGAAAATGCCCTCGATAAAGGCTGATGGTACAGTGCCAAAGCTCAATCCATGAAAAGCAATTATAATGGCACAGAGGTAGGGCAGACAAGATAAGAGTATACAAACTCTCTGATGTTCTGTTTTAGTCACAGAGTGCATTTAAGAGGATCAAAAGAATGAATGGACTGAACATCCTTCAAGCAAACTGCCATGGTATTTATTTTGGCCAAGCTTTAGAAAAAATTTGACCTGAGGCTGATTCAGGAATATTCTGTGACAGGCACCTGGAGCGCAGTTATTCCATGCAGCCAATTAGTTGGAGAGCCATATGTTTTAATATTTAGCCAAAGTGGGGTTAGGACTGATATTTTTGATATTATCTTGTGAATGCTGATTAGCTGAACAAGGGCATATGCTGGACAGACAAGACTGTGTCTTTTTCTACTTGCTTTCTGTGATATCTACCACAGATTCATAAAGCATTTTAAGTAAATAATGAATCAAAATTGGCAATGCATGTGGCATTAAATTGGCATGAATGCAAAGCTCCACATATTCCTGAGAAGTAAAAATATTATAGATCAAATAGAAAAAAATAAAATACAAATGTCTTTTGTTTTAAGAATGTGTAAGTGTAGAAAGTTGAGGCTTTTTATTTATGAAAAATACCTCACAGTATGTCCACAACATGTGATTAGAAATCACTCTGCATTTCAGCCATGTAATTAAAATTAGAGATAATATTATTGTCTAATGTCATGCATACTTTTTACATTTTTCTAAATCTGAATAAATCTATTAATTTTAGAAACAGATATTCATTTTAATGTTAACTTTAAAAGAGAAAATATATCCAGTAAATGTTGAATCACATGTTTTCTTATTTCTCATATGCCTTTTTATATCATGATTACTAATACCTTATAATTTAGGGTAAGTCCTTTGATGAGATTAAATTTTTCTTATAGTCACTTAGAAAAGTCATGAATGAGGTTATGACTACATTCAAGAAGGATGAATGAGAAAAGACATAAGAATTCTCCAATAATTCTCCAATAATTATGAAAGGATTATTGGAAACATAAAATAGATTATAGGTTGCTTTTGTTTTTAAACCTGTTTTAGTAAGTTATGATCATTATATGCACATTTTTGCAGATGGCCTCGTTCATACATGGTTTGTAACAGCTTTCTCCCCAAACAGATTTTTTAAATACGCACCGAAACAAATTAGAAATATGCTCTCTTTTAATGAACAAAATAATATTTCTTTGTAAGTCCAAATATGCTTGTTCTAAAATAGAAAACCAATTTGTACTCCTTAGAGACTAAACTATATTTGATTAGTAAGGTGATTCACCAACACATGGAAGAGGGGTTCTCTTAACTCTTATATTTCAATTACTCATTTATAATAACTTCATTTTTACATTTACCTGTTTTTCACTTTGTATTATTAGTATTAACAGCAGATCTAATTCTAGCATTGTTCATTTATATAGATGCACAAGATGCTGAATAAATTCATTTAAATGATTTAAAAATAAACATTTTACAAATAAAATTTAAAGCACATTTAATTAAAAGTTGAGTTTATGCCTAAAACGGGGATAGACTAGCAAAGGAAATTCATAATTTTGAAATTCAAAATGAATAATTCTTTACAAACACAGAATTTAGGGAAAGATATGGGATATTATATCAAATTATTGCAATATAATTATTGATGACCCAGGAATTTTATTACATCTAGAAATGAGTCTCATTCCATTAAATGAGTCTGGCCGCGCCCGGCCACGATTTCTATTAAACATACATTTTTCACACCAAAACAGGTAAACATATTTATAAAGGGAAGCATATGCCATTTCTTCAGATTAAACATATTTTATACCTAAATGAATCATGGTAGATGGTAGAAACATATAACGCATGTAATTTGTGGACTCATTTAAACTATCAATTTCAACAGATGGAAATCTGAGGATATCAACATTTTAGCTGGATTTTCCATATAACATTAAGACAAAGTAGTTAATACTGTGGCATAGATAAGACATAAAGTAAAATCTTCATATTTATTGATTCTAGTTACTTGAGTTTTAGGAAAAAATCCTCTGAGCTTCTAAAATGGAGACAACAGACTTATTACATGAGTTTTGGGGGGCTTCAGTAAAGTAATGAATACATAATGTTTACCAAAACAATTGTCAATAGTATGTCAGATATAAATGGGGCAGTACTATGTGCATGCAGAAAAAAATAAATAATTTGGGGTTGATCTATTTGCTTTATATCATAAAGTCTATTGTACACCAAGAGTAAGTATGTGAAGATACAATTGCACTTATTGAACAGAACTCTGGTTAATTTGGTAATACTCTGGCATCAGGCAGAAGACTCCTAAAGTGCAATTTTAAATAGAATTAAGTTGTGCAGCCAAACATACAGATAAAACTTGATCTTAAAAAAGGCTTAATAATATACTAGAATTTCACAGAAAATAATCCTAAGTCAAAGATCTTTGAATAAATATGTTTTGCATTTAGTAAATTTAAACCTATCAGTTGTAACCAACAATCAGTATAGGTTTATGCTTAAATATGAAATTAAAAGTAGAAAATATTAACTATCTTATTTTCCCCACGTTCTTGGTTCTTCCCCATTCACAAACATAGTTGTTCTTAGTTAACACAGAACAACAGTTTTTAAAAGGGGAAAAATAAAGTAAAATGAGGTACAATCAGTCATATCTTACGTGCTAATGGTAGCTAACACTGTGAACCGTGTTTAGAAACACAGAGACAGCATATTAACAAACACCTAAGTTAAACTGATTAGATTATTATAACTCAACAAAAATGAATGAGTATGGATATACTATTTATACACTGTTTTCTATACTATTAAATAGTTTATATGAAGTTTAGGTTATTTTGGTCTCTTATTCTATTGATCTTCCCGCCTCAGTTTCTGAAGTAGATGGGATTACTGGCGTGTGCCACCATGACCAGCTAATTTTTCTTTCTTTTTTTCTTTTTTTAAATTTTAGTAGAGATGAGGGCTCACTGTATTGTCCTGACTGGTCTTAAACTCCTGACTCAAGCCATCCTTTCAACTCGGCTTCCCAAGGTGCTTACAGGCATGAGTTCCCATGTCTGGCCCCAGCTGATATTTTAAAAGTAGAAAATAATAATTATTGAAAACTTAGTGGAAGAAGAAAAAATAATCAGACATAAACTTATCATTTATTAAATATTATTCCGATCTATTTTTCTATAAATATTTTAATAGAGTTGAGATCATATAATACTCATTCACTCTATCAATCATGTATGCCGGGGAATTATATGTTCATTTAGTACCTACATAATTGTTTTTGCTGCTTCCATTTAACCTTATAACATAAGTACAATCGGTATTATTTAAAAAAAAGTCTTTACTTATATCACTGAATATAGTAATATTACATTAAAACATAAAAATATTTAATCATTCTTCAATTATTATACATGTAAGGTATTTCCTGTTTTCACTACCAGAGCTCTTAAATTGTTTCTAGGGCCATCAAAAATCTATTTTTAACACTTATTTGATTGAATCAGGGTACACTTATTTGATTGAATCAGGGTTTTCTTTTCAGAACATTTACTTCTCAAGGAGCAGAATTTCTTTCTTTTTTCTGAGACGGAGTTTCGCTCTTGTTGCCCAGGATGGAGTGCAGTGGAGTGACCTCGGCTCACCGCAACCTCTGCCTCCTGGGTTCAAGAGATTCTCCTGTCTCAGCCTCTTGGGTAGCTGGGCCATGCCCGACTAATTTTTTTGTAATGTTAGTAGAGATGGGGTTTCTGTATGTTGGTCAGACTGGTCTCGAACTCCTGACTTCAGGTGATCCACCTGCCTCAGCCTCCCAAAGTGCTGGGATGACAGGCATGAGCCACCGCGCCTGGCCAAGGGGCTGAATTTCTAAACCAAATGTAGATCTTTCTAAAAGAAAAAAAATGTAAAACTTGAGATTATTGTTAACTGCTATCTGGTGAAAGGCAATAATTGTTTTTTCTTCTTTACAGAAAAGACAAAATCATTTAGGGCAAAAGCAACCCAATGAAGTACCAGAACTAAAAAAAGAAAACATTTGAATTTCTGGCCAGGCCTGGTGGCTCACGCCTGTAATCCCAGAACTTTGGAAGGCCGAGACGGGCGGATCACGAGGTCAGGAGATCGAGACCATCCTGGCTAACACAGTGAAACTCCGTCTCTACTAAAAATACAAAAAGCTAGCCGGGTGCAGTGGCAGGCGCCTGTCGTTCCAGCTACTCGGGAGGCTGAGGCAGGAGAATGGCGGGAACCCGTGAGGCGGAGCTTGCAGTGAGCCGAGATCACCCCACTGCACTCCAGCCTGGGCGGCAGAGCGAGACTCCGTCTCGGGGGGGGGAAGAAAAGAAAATACTTGATTTTCTTGATAAATTCCTTCCAGTTAAGAAAGGTTATACCATTTTGTTAACTCTTTGGAGGCAGAAAAATAAATGCTATAATCAAAATCTATTTTAAAATACTTTAGAGAACTTGAAAATTATAATAATCATATGAATTGCTTCTAATTCCTTAAAAGTATATAATTGATTCAAATGAATATATCTGAATATGTTTATTTGAATATAATTTATTCAAATAAAAATATGGCTTTCTCAATAAAAGAAAAACAATAATTTTTAATTGAGATATTTATTTTCCACATGTAATTTTAAATAAATAAAAAGTAAATGTATTCAGTCTCATAATATGATCTTACATCTACTAATATGAGACGTTATTTTAGTAAAACATTTATAGAGTTACCAGATATATAATCTCTGCAGACAGTGAGATGCTATTTTTGAAATATCAACTGATATACTTCTCTTGTGAAATTTCCCTTCTCCTTTCCCTTTATTTCCATCAGACAGTTTATTCCGTGTTGAGTGTCATGAGGAAGAGTTATGCTATGGTCCAAAGATTTGGTAATCTGGCAGTCTCTCGAATTCTTTCCCCAAACCTCAAACCATTAAGGAGATTATGTTTTGGTTGTCTGCAGCATCACATAGGGGGTACCTCAGATTGGAAAACATTAAAGTTTACGAGTAAAGAATTTCCTCTTTAGTAGAAAAAGATTTCCTAGGGTCAAATAATGAGAGACTGAAAGAAGTTTATGGGAGAACAGTGAAATTAAGGGGGAAGGGGACCCTAAGTTATATTGTCTAGGAAAATGCCTCAATCGGTAGCCATGAAGACACCCTCCCCAGAGAGGTTGTAGGAGTTAAGGGCAAGACTCAGAGAGTCAGTGAATTCATTGTGCAGGTATACAAGGCCATTAAGGATATAGTAGACTTTTACGTACCCAAGAATGACATCAAAGCAACAGAAACATTTCTGTGCACCCTTTATGGCCTCCTAAACTAACTAAACCATAGAAACAGGAAGACAGATGACTTACTAAAATGTGTGGACTAAGACCAAGAACAAGATAGATTTTTCAATATTTATCTTATAGACATAATATAATTACATATATAGATATATATGTAATTACATATATCTATATATGTAATTATATATCTATACATAATATATATAGACATAATTTATGTCTATACATAAATATATAGACATAATTTAATTATGTAATTAACTACCACCCTGTACTCTCACTTTTTATATACCCACTGGATATTGTACATAGTGGGACCTACCTTAGGAGGATTCTAAATTGGTTCAGATTAAGTTTTTACTGACTTAATGAATGGGACTCAAAATAGAATTTGAGTTTGGTTACAGACAAATAAATAATTAAGGATAACTTGTCATTTGCACATCTAAGATTGCTGACAGAAATCCATAACTACTATAAGTAGAAAAAATTTTGTCCTCCACCATGTCTTTAACAAAGACTTTGTTTTGTATAATAATGTATGAGCTGTTTGCATATTTGGTGTTATTGTTGATTATACGTGCTATCTCCCTAGAGATACTTAAATGTGAGTATGCTCTCTGAAAAACATCATGAAGCACTGATACAATTAATATAGCATATAAACTGCGAAAACATTATTAGAAAAGCATCATGGTAAAACAGGCAAATGAAATCACCCCCAATGCCCTATATATCTGTAACAATAAAGCAAATTATCAAACAAACCATGAGTTATTCCTTTTTCAAAATTGATATTCATTTATTTCTTGCTTATTAATTTTAGAATGAGCTAATAGACCAGAAGTAATATTTAGTTAAGTTTAGTAAAAAGTAGTCATTTGTTGTTCTAATTAATTATTCAATAAACGTTGATGAACAAGAATGTTATTCATAAAAATAACTATAAACAATAATGTTCTAAGAATTCTTTCTATCCAGTGGAGATAAAATGTCAATTAGCTGTGGCTTTTTTCTTTGGGTCACTATTCCTTTTTACTATCATGAACCCTATAAATGAAAGTCTTTGTTCATAACTACCTTAATGCTGAGATAATAATATATTTAAATACAATTTGTATTGAAACTTTTTAAAAAGCTTTCAAAGATATTTACTAGAATAGGAAGTATATGTAAATTCTAAACACCTTGGGATCACAAAGTGATTTTAATTAAACTTTTGTAGTGCATTTTGGCCATATTCAAAGGAGATACTGCTCATTTTGAAAACAAGTTATCAATAAACTGTGTGGCACCATATCCATGTTGCCATGGAACAACTTCTAGCCTCCCTTCCCAGGGGCAATACTTCATAATGCAAATACAAAATATTCTGAATATCAACACCTGCTTAAATTAGTTTCATAAGGCAATTATGTCAGCCTTCTTATATAATCCTATGTTTACTTTAAACTATTTTATGACATTACCCTGTAAACTTTTGAAAACTGCATATTACATGACAATCTATTAGTGGCTCAAGAGACATACCCCTATAAGTTTCAGGAACTCAGACATCTTATTTTGCCTATGTCAAAAAAAAAAAAAATACTTTAAGAAAGATTTTTCATCTTCATCTCAACAAAATCATTGCATGAACACCTTTTCATAAACAGAATGATGATTATTAAAGAAATGTCTTGTTTCCATTTGCCTGAGTGACTAACAATGGTAAACTGATTGACTACCTTGGTCCCCCACCATCGGAACTGTGTGTCCTAGTATCTGTGCCCTTTGTTCTGCAGACTACTACAAAGAAAGATGTAGGTTCATCCTCCTTGTTTACCTCAAAGATCAAAAAGACTCATCTCTGGAGGGGAAAGAAGACAAATGACTACTCTCTCTGTGCCTGCTGCTCTCCACAGTTAATGCCAAATAAAATAGTCATTATTTAAGATGAGATGATGACCAAAAGTTGTCCCAAGAGTTTATTATACTGTGTTGTAATAACGGAACATCCTATCTAGCCTGGATTTTGAAGTCATCATACCAGACAGACAAGCCTGGCTACCTTATAAGACTTCAATAAAAATTGATGCCTCATAGTTCAACTCCAACTTATGAGTGAGAACATGCGGAGAACATCACACACCAGGGCCTGTCGGGGGTATGGGATAAGGGGAAGGTGAGCATTAGGACAAATATCTAATGCATGCAGGGCTCAAAACCTAGATGACGGGTTCATAGGTGCAGCAAACCACCATGGCACATGTCTCATGCTCATGTGCAACAAACCTGCACATTTTGTACATGTATCCTGGAACTTAAAGTAAAAGACAAAAAATATGGTGCCTTACTTTTTGTGAATTCCCACAGATTACTGACAGTTGTATTACTGCTACTCTTTTAAAGTACATTCACCAAAGATTCGTTTTAAAGTAATTACAGAGGTTTTCCGAAATAGGACAAAAATCATCTGGTAATCAATGCATCCATATTAAATGTGTTTCAGGGCCGCTTAAATGATTAAATATATCTAAAGTTAACAACACATTTGGTAATCAATATGTGCTCAGTATTGTCTCTATACATACATGGCACAGTGAGAGCCACATGTTTAGAGTCACTGAACATTGTATTTGATCTTCCCACCCAAGCTGAAACTCCAACCACATATTATTGACAATATGTAGTTTTTCCCCCTTCCTCTAGATTGTACCTTCAAAGTTTTATATATTCCATGCAATTTAATATCTCAATATAGAATGTCTAATATTGGCTAATTTCTTTCATATGTATTACTCAAAAACAAAATTTATATAGAGATATAATAAATGCAATATATTTCTACAGACTATTAAAAAAGTGAAAGATCTGTCCTTGTCTACAAAGATATTTGTAATTACAGGATCTTCATTGCTATGAATCTGCAACACAAGGAACTAAGCTGACATGTTTTGTTTCATAATCAGGAGCAGATATGGAATACAGTAGGGATTTGGCATTTTTTTTAACAAAGCCCTGAATTTGAATTCTGGTTCTGCTACTTATTAGTAGTTTAATCTGCATATATTATTTAATCATTCTAACTTTCTCTTTCACTTTAGAAAAAATGGTGGAAATAATTAACAAGCAGCAAAATCAGACTTTTTTTTAGCAATAAAGTCTTTTTAAATTAAGGCATGTATATTGTGTTTTTTATTAAGTCATCATAATGTTATTGCACACTTAATAGACTACAGTATAGTGTAAACATAACTTTCATATGCACTAGGAAAACAAAAAAATTCACGTGACTTACTGTTTTGCGATATTCGCTTTATTTTGGTGGTGTGGAACTAAACCAGCAAAGCTGTAAGATATGACTGTATTCAAAAGTATATTTGAATAAATGAATGATGTATATTCATGTATCCATTCATTCACACATCTTTTCAGTCATTCAAGGACATGGATAAAGCTGGAAGCCATCATTCATAGCAAACTAAAATGAGACTTTTAATACTATTTCAGAATGATAATAAAATAGCTCTTGTCATAATAAGAGAAAACTATCAGGAAGAAATAAAAGAGATAAATAATTGGGAAAGGTTGTTGATGCAATAACACATCACTAACTTGAGAGACAAAGGTTGAAGTTAGGGCATTTAAAATATTGAAATAAATTAAGTGTTGAAATTTTTGAATGAAAGGAAGTTTTGTCTTACTACATGAAGTTAAACCATAATTTTAGACTCAATATAACATATAACACAAATATAAAAAGTCTCAAAATACAGCAAACATATTTGAAAATATTAATCATTCAATAACTATATTGATTAATGTGCTAGGCAATACAACAACATTAGTAATTAATTAAAATTGTGGATAATATTAGGAAAAAGAAGTTCTCCGTGTTATGGAAAGGGAGGTGCAACTTAGATATTCAGGAAAGGAAAGTCTTCCCAAGGAAGTGACATAAGAGATGAGAACTAAGTAATGTAAAGAGTAAGGTGGCTAAACTGTGAGGTTGAGGCTCTCAGGCAAAGGGCCTTGTAAAGCCACATGAAGGATTTTAAACATAATCCTAAAGCAGTTAAGAGGCCATCAAATAGTTTTTGGCCAGGAAATGAATTGATCAGATAATTTTTTTAATATATTTTTATTTTGGGGGGTTCACGTAGTAGGTATATATATTTATGGGGTATATGAGATGTGTTGATACAGGCATGCAATGCATAATAATCACATCATGGAAAATGGGATTATCCAATCACTCACAGATAACCATTTTTAATATATCACTTTAGGTGAAAAATGGATTGGAGTGAGAAACCAAAGTGCAATAGATCAGGTGAGAAACTGAAGGTAGTGGGGAAAAAATGATGAGAATAAGAAACTAATTTGAGAAAGAAAGTACAACACTGATAAAATTTAATGTTTGAATGTCGGTAGTGAGAAAAAAAAGGAAATGTAAAGATTAGTCTGTAATTACTGGCTTGCATTTCTGGGTGGATTACTGTGTTATTTACTAAGATAGCAACAATATGGAGAAAAAAATATTATGACCTCCAATATTTTAAAGGCAATGTTTAGGCTATCAAGTGATAATGCTGAGGTAATTGAATATATGGGTCTGAAGTTCAGAAAAGAGATATGATACAGAGATGCATATTTGGGAGTTACAGTGAATATATGATGTGTTAAGCCATGGAAATGGATGAACTCTTTGGGAAAAGATGTACAGTGAGAAGACATGAAGGTCTATGAATGAAGCTATATAGCCTTTAGAATCTAGGTTGAAGATAATGGTCCAGTATTCGATGCCGAGGGGTAGGCAAAGCTAGAGGTGGAACACAGGAAAGAGAGCTGCACCATAGAAACCAAGAGAAGAGAGTAAAAGAGGAATAGGCTTTTTCCAGGGTTGGTTAACAGCGTAAATAAATTGGAACCCAGGGTGTCCACTGGATTGAAATTCAGGACACTTTTGCAAGAACCAATGGTTTTGATAAATTGGTGTAAGGAAGTGTTGGACTGTGGTGTGTCATGAAGTGGCTAGAATATGAGAAAATGCAATCATAAAACACAAGTAGCTCTTCTGAGAAATCTAGCATGAAGGAGTGGGTGGAAATATATCAACTACTCAATATGAACATGATATCAAGGGAAAAGCAATATATTTGTGACACTTTTCAAGGTCACAAAATCTGAAAGCAGATGGTCTCTGATTGGACCCAAAGTCTGCTACTTCCTAATTGTGTGGTCTTCACTAACTTACCCATTTTTTTCTGTGTCTCACTTCCTTCATATTAAAACTGGTAATAATAATAGTACTTATTCGGTTTTGTGAAAAAATTTTATTGACATATATAAAGTACTTAGATCCATGCATGATATATGGTAAACATCACATGAGTGTTGCTTAATGTTTTGTTCAACATATAAATATGTTTAGTATGTACAAATGTCTATTGGAAGAATCCAATAAAGGAGAATGAAAATAAAATATATATTTATCATTATACTTAAGTGGAGAGGTATTGGATAATTCTTACCCTTTTTGCTTTACAATAGGTTCTATTTTTTATAAGTTTCATGTTATAGCTTTTATAAAAAATAAACTAAATATTGTTTTAGAAAAATTTGCATGTCATTAAAATTGGGTAAATTATTTTGAGGAACGAATGTCAAAGATAAAACAGGAATATAAATATGATCCCATTTTGCTAAAAATTATGAAAAATACTAAAATAATATTTATCAAAATATTAATAGTAGCTAGTTATAAATGGTAAGGTTATTGTTTCAATTTTATTTCAGTACTCAGGTATTTTCTAAGTTTTCTGTAATTGGCATTAATGAATTTTTATAAGAGGAAAACATTTATTTTAAAAATTAAATATATTTTATTGAGAACTTGAAAGTCCAAATATTAGGACTTAATTAAAGTCCAAAGGTACTTAATTAATATAGAAGTACTGAACCCATCAGTTTTAGGTTACTGTGTCAGCAACCAGGCTTTCTATCCAAATCCTTGATGCTTGGCAATAATTTTGTTAGCTCTACACTTCAGTCCAAACAATCTTGATAAAATGTAAATGCCTGTATGGCAAACTCCTATATTGCCCCTCCTTCCTTATGAATAAAATAGCCCATTTGTAAGCCCTGCCATACACATTCAATACACACTCTCTCATGGTTTGATTTCCATACGGTTTCTTTGCCCAGAAGTCCTTCCTTTCCTTTCATACATAGCGAAATTCAACCCATCCTTCAAACAACAGGTTTTTTAATGTTTCCAAAAGATACTACAGTGACTTTCCCTTTGTCTAAGTCTCCCTTAGACTCTTAACCACTTTCAAGGAAGGACATGTGTGTGGCCATGTACACACAATTTCTATATCTAAGCATCTAGCTGAAAACATTATACTAAATAAGTTGTGTTTTATTTGGTGTTTAGTGGACCTAAGAATGCTAAAGCCTCTGTGAAAAATTGATAAGCAAGTTTTAAGCTTTCAACAGTACCATTGAAAAACAACAGTCCTCCACTTTTGTCATTTATGTCCAAGGTAGAACCTAGAATTAATTTTGAATCAAAGGATTTAAGCAGGAAACACTAGACTTGAGAATATGTTAACAGTCATAGATCAAACACTTTTGGGTCATCACTACACGTCAATGGATAATAACACCTAGGACTTCAATGAACAGACTCTTATCCCTGAAGACTAGATCAGGGAATAAGAGTGTACCAGCTGATCCCTGCTATGGTACCATTAAATAGGGTATCAACAGTCTCTTAAAGAGGAAAAGCGATTATAAGCTATCTGAGAAAAGCACAAGGTCAGATGCTGTTGGATCCATTCCAGACTAAACTTAAAGCTATTAGCTGGTAGTTCACCTGCTTATATGAGATTATTTTATTCCTAATATAGACATAGCTATCACCATTATAATCTTTCTCCTACGTTTAGGGGAAAAAATACTTTTGTCTTTCTTTTTATGGTTGCCATCCTTCAAATCTTAAATAACTCTTCCAACAAGCTATACTAACTGATTAGCGACAACTACAAATCTGAAAAAAAGATCTCCCTATAATCTATAAATTACTTGTAAGCAAGCAGAGTTACATAAACAAAAATTTTCACGGTATAAACACATGTCCCAAAGAAAAGTTTATAAAGCTCTCTTATAGGTCAGCCAGACGCCTCACCCTCGTATTAGTCACATACATGAGATTTCTCCTCAATTCTGGCAGAATGAGTTAAGAGACCTGGCAGGGTACTGTCATTAGTGAATGAAGAATCAATGTAAATTTATTCTATTCTGCTATTTAAATGCCAAATACATATAGAGTGTTGGATTCATGTATATTTTTCTATTTCTGTTACATCCAAAAGAGATTTATATTGAAAAGTTAAAGCACAATGTCATTTTAAAATACTGACTTCTGGTTTTTGGTTCATTTCCAATGTAAGGAACTTGGAAGTCACTACTTCATCCTAATAATAACCAAAAAGCTGAACAAACTGAAAAACCAAAAACTCTTCTTAGATCTGTAAGAGATGTGAAGTCACAGGACACACAAATACCCTCAGAATTAGAGAGACAGACAGGTAGATACAGAGAAGCACAACTTACCAGGGCAGAAACTCAGAAGTAAAAACTTCTATGGAAACCAGTAGTGGGGCTGGAAAACCTGAACTTTAATTGTCAAATTGCTGGAGTCTTGGTGTGGACAAGCCTGAGAGTTTAAAATTCCAGGAAGACCAAGTCACTAATGGGAGTCATGCTTTTATGTGTTTTATCAAGAAGAAACCTTCTAGGTTTTCATAGTAAATTTTGGGGAAAAACCCTCTCATGCTTCAGGCAGATGGAGAGGAAAAGGAACCAGGCTGAAATATGCCAATCTACTCTGTTTTTCATAACTAGGTCTGTCCTTTAAACAACAACAACAACAACAACAACAAAAATTATTAATCCAGTGCTTAAACTGGCAGGGTTTCACTACAGTCTAACTGACCGGAGGGAAAGGAAACAGCTAACTCCAGTCAGCTCTAGACTTCCATATAGGAAAAAAAAATACCTAACTCCAGGCATCTCTAGATATCCTATCCCATATAAAGGAGAGAAGGTGGACTGAGAAACATGAAATTTACAGTCCAGAGACACACGTTCGCTAAAGACTGTGAGCTAATCAGAGGATTAGAGAATGCTTTCTCTGCCCCACACTTTACCATCACATTACTAAAGGCTTATTTACAGCACTTTCTTTTACCCAATGCATAATGTCCAGATATCAATAAAAAATTACAAGGCATACTTAAAGACAAAAAAAAAAAAAAAAA
>NW_012121154.1:4049373-4056381 GCF_000951035.1 Colobus angolensis palliatus | reverse complement strand
AAGACAAGACAAGACAAGACTTGATGACTTAATCAGATACATATTTCTGACTTTCAAACTTAGTGGCTGAGAACAAAACCATTTGTGTTTCCCATGATCCTGTATGTTAGCAGGTATTTCTCATGAAGCTATACTCAGCTGGTAAGTGGACTGGGCTGGGCAGAACAAAATGGCCTCATGTGCATGTCTGCCTCATGGTGCTGATTTATAGCTGGATCCATCTTTTCACTGAATTTTCATTCTGGCATCTTATGGCAGTTTCAGGAAATCATTCTAAAGGGACAGGCTCGGATGCACATACGTACTCAGCCTCTGCTTGCATTATGTTTGCTGATGTTCAATTCACAAAAGTATGTCACAGGACTAAGTGACTACACAAAAGTTTGGGATTCTGAGAGGTGTGACTCATGGGAGCATGTTGCTATAATATCCTACCACAGGGACTCTATGCCCAGGTCCTATCAGACTTCTTTGGTATCACTATGATAAGTCTAGCTATAGATTTCTTTTTAATTCTCTTTCGTGGGATACTTAGTTCTTTCAGGTTCTGTGACTCCACTTCTCCTCCTAATTTTCAGCTATTTTATCTTCAAATGCTGCCTTTCTCCTTTCTTTCTATTACTCTTTTCTGGATCTCTAATTGGACATATACTAGATCTTTTTCTCATTCTATTATCTATATTCCTAACTTCTCATTTATATTTTCCATCCTTCTCTCTCTGTTAAATATTGTTTATTATATGGCTTCCCATTCATCAATTATCTCTTAGGCTATAGCTATTTATGTCTTTAACCCATTAATGTTTTCAATGTAATAATTTTATCTTCCATTTCTAGAAGTTTCTTTTGGATCTAAATTTTACTGATCATCCCTCATAGTGTGTTATTGTTTGTCTTTCACATTTATTCTTTTATTCCCCACACAATCTCTATTCTGTAGTTGACAATGCAATTTTTACATACTCTAAAATCATCCTTCAATTTATTTTAATTTGGCTTTAATATATATAATTTCAATTTTTAAATGAGAATTCTAAAGAGTTTACAAAAATGTTTTAAAATACTAACCACTCCAGTATGTTTTAAAATATTCAGAATTGTTAAAGCATTAAAATGCAACAATATAAAATAGATTAAACAAATCATAGTTCAACAAGATAATGTTATACTGTAGGGTCATTTAAATGGTGATACAAATTTGCCTTTATTGATATGGAAAGACTCCACAAAAAGCGAAAATACCTGATTAAGAAGCACCCCTTCATTCATTCATTTACTCGTAAATATTTACTAAGCAAATACTATGTATGTGCCAGGTACTGTTTGGTGTTCTGAGGTCTAATGGTAAGCAAGAGATTAAAAATAACAATATTATCATAATATATTTTCCCTATTTATATTATAAAAATACTATGTCTTATGTGCTGCAAATGTTTTTCCATTTGATATTTTAAATTTGTAATTTTACATGTATTTTTCCTTACCATATACTTTAATGGAAACATGTCTGAAAGATCATATCCTCATATTTTAAGTGTTAAACCACAATTGGATTTCTATAGGTGGTTTTCAATTTTTTTCTTATCTATATTTTATATTTTATCTCCCATTACCATATATGTAGATTACCCATCAGAAAATACAAATAATTTCATAGGTAATTTTAAAATATGTGATAAGAAATCTCAAATCTATATTATTTTATGCATACATTTACATGTAATATTATATATTAATATTTTAACAAATAAAGTTTTTATAAAATAAACTAGAATTTTAAGAAAAGACTAAGAATAAAATGTTGCCTGTGTTTATAGTTAAGATTTCTTCTAAATGCATACTCAACAAATATTTCATGTTAGCTTTGATCTTTTTTATGTTGAGAGTATGTGTGCTTCTGTGTGTATTTGTGTGTGTGTATAGTAGAATCATTGCTAAATGGCTTGGATGGGATGGAAATACATAAAAATATGGAAATATGGATGACTATGTCAATGGTTAAAAGCAGAGTTTAGAGGTTTTATCATGAAAGAATGTTGAATTTTATTAAATGCTTTTCCTACATCTGTTGAGATGATATGATTTTATCCTTCATCTCTTAATGTGGTGTTTCACACTTACTGATTTGCATATGTTGCACCATCTTTGCATCCCATGGATAAATCCCCCTTGATTATGCTGCTTGATCCTTTTAATGTGCTGTTGAATTTGGGTTGCTAACATTTTGTTGAGGATTTTTGCATCTATGTTCACCGGGAATATTGGCCTGAGTTTTCTTTTCTTGTAACATCCTTGTCTGGCTTTCATATCGGGGTAATTCTTGCCTTACAAAATGAGGTTAGAAGTGTTCCCTCCTTTTTAACTTTTTTGGAAGAGTTTGAGAAGAACTTGTATTGATTAAAAAAAAAAAGTTTGGTAGACTTCACTCATGAAGTTATCTGGTATTGGGCTTTTTCTTTGTTGGGAAATTGTTTATTGCTGTTTCAATCTTCTTTCCTCTTATTTGTAGGCTCATAATTTCTATGACGTCATACATGAGAAGCTCACACCTAACCACATTCTCAATGACGAAAAGCAAAATTAGACCCCTGTCAAAATTCCAGTGACATTTTCCACAGAAATAGAAAAAAAAAAATTCTAACATTTGTATGGAACCACAAAAGACTCGAAATGCCAAGGCTATCTTGAGAAAGAACAAAGGTACAGGTATCATATTTCTGGATTTCAAATTATATTACAAAGCTGTGATAGTCAAAACAGTCTGGTATTGGCATAGAAACAAACACATAGAACAATGAAATAGAATAGAGTAGAAAAATAAGCCCAAGCATTTACAGTCAACTAATCTTCAACAAAGACTCCAAGAATATACAACAGAGAAAGAATAATCTCTTCAATAAGTGGTGTTAGGGAAACTAGATATCCACATGGAAAATAATGAAATTGGACCCTTACACATGTGTCTTACACCATATACAAAAAAAAAACCTCAAGATGGATTAAAGACTTAAACATAAAGCCTGAAACCATAAAAATTCTGCAAGAAAACAGACAAAAGCTCCTTGACATTGGCTTTGGCAATGATTTTTTAGATATAACACCAAAAAACATATACAACCAAAGCAAAAGAAAACAAGTTGACTATATCAAACTAAGATGCCTTTTCCATAGCAAAGGAAATAATATTAAAATAAAAAAACCTACAGAATGAGTGAAAATATTTGAAAAACATGTATCTGATAAAGTGTTAATATCCAAAAAAATAAATAAATAAATAAGGAACTCTAATACAACTCAATGGCACAAAACACATAACTTGATTTTAAAATGGGCAAAGGACATAGTTTTTTTAATTATAAACATACAAGTAAATATCAGGTATATGGAAAGGTGCTCAACATCACTAATTATCCGAAAAACGCAACTCAAAAACACAATGACATATCACATTACACCTGTTAGAGTGACTATTATCAAAAAGACATATTTGTTGGAAAGGGTAGGAAGATATATTGTAGGAAGGAATGTAAATTAGTACAGACATTATGGGAAACAGTATAAATGTTTCTCAAAAAATTAAAAAAAACTATCATATGATCCAGCAACCCAACTTTTGGGTATATATTCAAAAGAAATAAATTTAATACGTCAAAGAAATATCTATACTCCCATTATATACAATGGAATTCCATATACACAATGGAATATCATTCAGCCTTAAAAATGAAGAGAACTGCATCATTTGTGACAACATGGATAAACCTAAAAGACATTATGCTAAGTGTAATAAGACGGAAACAGAATGAAAAATACTGCATAATCTCAATTACATGTGGAATCTAAAGAAGTCGAACTCATAGAAATAGAGAGTAGAGTAGTGGTTGCCAGGGGCTGCAAGTTGAAACAGATGGGGAGAGGTTGGTCAAAGGGTAAAACGTTTTAGTTATGCAGAATGAATAAGTTTTGGAGATCTAAAGTACAGCATGGTGACTATAATTAATTGCAATGTATTGTATACTTGAGTTTTCTAAGACAGTAAATCTTAAGTACCCTCCCCACCAGGGGGACAAAAAAGCACAAGCAAGCAAGAAGAGTAACTATATGAGGTGATGAATATGTTAATCTGTTTGGCTGCAGCAGTCATTTCACAGTGTACAGGTAGGTATATGAAAATATCAGGTACACCTTAAATATACATAATTTTTTATTTGTTAATTATGCCTTAAAAAGCTGGGTGAAAGGAAGGTGTGGTAAATATTTTGCATATTTTAGTAAAGGAATGCAACTGTCAAATCACCTAGCCAAATTATCTATTTAAAGAAAATAATATGGAATCAAACAACTTTGAAAGTAAGGAAAAATATATATCAAATACCTTCATTTGTAATTTGGAGCAATGTTCTAATTACAGCTATTACAGTAAAATATAGGGGCAAAGTCAAAAGTATGGTTTTTTGTTTGTTTCCTTATGAATAGATACACTTTTCAAGCTCTATTTGCTTTGGCAAACATGACACTTGATTTTAACTGTACAGAATGCATATGATGGCCTTCAGTTAATACAATTAACAAGGCCCCCCCTTCCAAAGGATTTAATTAAGACAATAACACCACCAGCAACTTTTGATGGAAAAGAGCCACAGCTTTAAAAATAATTTGCTCTAGAAAATTTTAAATGAGATTAGATTTAGATTGGACTTCTAAGTTTTAAAGGTATTGGTGAGTTAATAACATTATAGAAATGTAAAACCTTAATCCACAGAATGTAGCATTTAGAATTATATGTTTTAAAAACTTAAAACTAAAAATAATAGAAAAAATACTTGAATACGTTTCACATCACATGGTAGAGTTAATAGATAATTTTATGGTTTATTTACAAATATTTTGAACAATAATTTATTTTTATGGATTTAAGAATTACACAAAGTAGTACAGGAACAACAATTTAAAACATCTACAGTTCCTTTCTTATATTGCTGTTTCATAAGAGACACTGCACAGCAAAACAATAATTATTCCTTCGTTGAACCTTGGAAATACAGTAAAAAAATTTAAACAAAGACAGTATTATTTTTATTCAGCATGCTGAGTATACTTCTCCTTTTCATTTCTATTAAGTGCTCCTATGAATAGTGTTGTCTACTTGAATTTCATAACGGGGAAATTGCATAGATCATACTTTATAGATGAAAATTTCTACAAGAGTTACAAAAAAAGTCTCTATAATATTTATTAAACCCATGACTCGTTACCCGCCACCGCCTTGTTTTTATTACACAAAATCATTTTAAGTCTTTTTAAGCTCAAATATTTAATCCTCAATGATGACCACATATTTAAAATTGAAATTCTCCCTGGTTCCTTAGCCTACAGTCTCCCTTATGCTGGTATGCTTTTTACCTTTTCCTTACCATTTGCCACATTATAGCATGTTATATTTTATGTATTTATTATATTAATTTACTTATTGTCTATCTACTACCACTAGAATATAAACATCACAAGGACAGAGAATTTTTGTTTGCTTTGTTTATTGATGTATCCCAAGGTCCTTGACCATTGCCTGTAAATTAGTAGGGCCTCAATAAATAGTTACTGGAATGATATGGACTTAAATTAGTAATTTGTCTTCTCCTTAGAAACTTAAAAATTCTCCAGCAGGAAAAACAGTCAAGGCATATGAGCAAAAAATTCCCAAGGGAGAAAAGTATAGAAACACAACTTCACAAGTACTCAAAGAAATGCAAAATAATGTGTTGAGATAACACTTGAAAAATTATAAAATAAGGTAAAACACTGTTGGTAATGAGTTAGGGAAACAGGTGAATTACATGGTTGTGTAAAGTGGTTTAATATTTATCAGCTGTTTTGTTAATATAGCGGGCATATTAAAATAATAACTAGACAAATAATGCAAAAATTGAAGGTACTATATATTTTATAGCTACGGAAAAATGGTAACTTAAATTTCCAACAATAAGGGATTACTTTGGTAATTTATTTCTATATAGAGAAATATTATGCAGCAATTTTTAAAAATTACAATGACAGGATATCCATTTCTTATTAGCCAATGGAAAAAATAGGTAGGAAAATATATATATCATAAAATATTTATTGGGGGAGGACATTTAGGGTAGAATGTAAGAGTGTGGGTTTGTAGAGTCAGACTGCCTGGGTTTGCTTATTTTCCATCACTTACAGTTATGAAATAATGACAAGTTAGTTCACTAAGTAGAACCTCTCTAAACGTTAGTTTAGTCATCTATAGAATGAGGGCATAATGTTGTCTACTTCAGAGAACTGTTATTAGAATTATGTGATAAAATCTATGCAGTGTACTTAACAGTGTCTGAGACATGGACCTGCACAGTAAATGTTAGCTGCTGCTATTATTACATGCTTTATTTGGACATCTATATGTGTGAGGAAAAATACAGAATGATATATAATAAAAATTATAATTATTAAAGATTGGTTACTATATCATTTTATACTTTTATTTCTTTGTAAAGTCTACCCTCTATTCCAAGTAATACCTGTTATTTGTGTAATATACACACATACACACAAAAAGCATAAGCAATATGTAAAACACATGACCAAACTGTTTATTGTAGGATTCCACTCTCTTCCCTGCTGTGAAAAATAAAGATTATATATTAGCAATTTGTCCACAAAAGAATTAACTATTTTTAATGTTTTACATTTAAAAGCCTAAATATCTTCTTTTAAGGTCAAAATAGTCATTAAAATATAGAATGACCCTGTTTGTTAAAAACCAGTTAATATAAAACCAACAAGAAATTCTGAAAGTTTTAATAGGCTATAACTTGTGGGAGTAGGAATCTAATCTTTTTTAATGCTTCCTGTACATGAGACATTTATGTATTTTGTAATTTAATATAAACCTAATCCGTCACAGATGGACATTTGGGTTGATTCCAAGTCTTTGCTATTGTGAATAGTGCCGCAATAAACATACATGTGCATGTGTCTTTATAG
>NW_012121154.1:4017870-4048375 GCF_000951035.1 Colobus angolensis palliatus | reverse complement strand
AAATGATGAATTGATGGGTGCTGACGAGTTGATGGGTGCAGCACACCAACATGGCACAAGTATACATATGTAACAAACCTGCACATTATGCACATGTACCCTAGAACTTAAAGTATAATAAAAAATAAATACAGAAAGAAAGAAAGAAAGAAAAAAAATATAAACCTAATCCTATAAGGTGGATATTGTCCCTATTTTACAAGTAAGTTCATCAAGTTTCAAGGTTACTGTTAGTACAATGAGAAACTGAGGCCAATTCAGGTTGACTGGACTGCAAAGTTCATGGTCTTTCTACCATTCAATACCAACATCTAGTGTTTGCTATCATGGATTCTTGAAAAGGCTAAGAATGTGTAGCCAAGAGAAGGAAAAAGAATGCTTTGCAGGGTTAGGTAGGAAAGACTAAAACTGTATAATAGGTTGACTCAGATAGTACAGCTAGTATTGACAAGGTCAGGAATATTTCAACAAATGTATCTAAATATATCAATTATCATATTGATATATATAGACAAAAATAACTAGTTAAAAAGAAAATATGATATATATCCTTATGTATGTATAATGTATACATTATAAATATATATGTTTAGGTAAGAAACACTCAAAATGCCATAGAAATCTAAAGCTAAAGCGATGGAGAAAAGATATATTAAGCAAATATAAAAAAAATCAGTTTCCTGAGACATTTATATAAAGGCCAAAAAAAAGTTAATCTCTCCAGCAATTCTATACCCATAAATATCCCACACAGAAAAATTACCTATACCTTAATTCATTTTAACTTATTTCAAAATAACCTTTTTAGTGGGTACTAGAAAAGATATTTTAAAACTTCTAAATATAAATATAGTGTATCTACTGGTTCTTTCTTGTCTCCATGCTTAGCTCTCTGACTAGCAAGCAATGGATCAACCACAGACTCAGAAGAGTATGTAATATCTGAATTTTTTAGAGATAAATAATTCTGCTAGTACCAAATGAACTCACTGGCATAATGTTTAATATAAAGATAGAAAATAATTAATTGGACAAATGATTTTGGTACTGTGAAATTAACACTAGAGAAGGACGACAGTCTGAAGTCAGTGTGTTTTCTTTGTGATTTGTGAGCAAGTTATTTAGCCCATCTGTGCCAAAGATTTCCAATTTCTATTTAATTATGAACTCCACCAACTTTACATAAATGGTTGAAGTATAATGAGAACGAGATAATAGCTTGCTTTTCAAAGAGCATTTTTTATTCTGTGGCCTGAAAGTACATAATGAAATCCTTTTCCAATTTCTGTATTAAGAGATTAGTTAAAATGCATTTGATAATGTACAGAGAATACAAAGCTTGTATCAAATTCAATGACTTGTTGATATAAGCTATTGCCTGGAATGGATATAATATAAATAAATTTAAAGTAAATACTTATTTCTTAGGGAAAGATTTAAACTAGATTAGAAAAATTTATGTAAGAGTTTCTTTATTCTAGAAAAAGACAAATATTATTGGGTTCCACACCCATTATTTACAGATTGCCTATGCATGATGTTTAAAAGCATTCTCTAAATACTAGAATCAAAATCTTAAGGTTAGAATATAATTACCATTTTCTAAAGATTCTCTAAATAGTCAATTAAGATATTATTTTTGAAAATACATTAATTTGTAATATGATAAGTGGTGAGTACCACTCTACTTTTCTTTGACATTTCTGGATACTTCTCACTATTGAGCAAGTTACCTGGCCTCTTGGTGCCTTAACAAACTCCACATTACATTGTGGATGATATCTGTACCTATTACATAGAATTGTCATGAGGATGAAAGGGGTAACTGTCACACAATGTCTATTTCTTTCTTCCTTTTTTTTTTTTTTTTTTTTAAGGGAGTCTCACTCTGTCGCCCAGGCCGGAGTGCAGGGACACCATCTCGGCTCACTGCAAGCTCCGCCTCCCGGGTTCACAGCATTCTCCTTCTTCAGCCTCCTGAGTAGCTGGGACTACAGGTGCCTGGCACCACGCCCGGCTAATTCTTTGTATTTTTCGTAGAGACGGGGTTTCACGGTGTTTGCCAGGATGGTCTCTATCTCCTGACCTCACATGCACTATTTTTAAAAACTCACACTTAACAAACCACTGTTCACAAACTCAAATAATTGACAAATGAGTAAAGCAAATCAGATACAGGAAAAACCATTACATCAGCACAATAATAAATATTATGAGTATTTTCAGAGATATAATAGGAAGTGGTGTGAACTATTGTAAACTGCAGAATACGCATCCTTCATCTGGGGGAAGTTACTACTGAGTTCCTATCAATTGTTACTTGCAGGAAATAGGAGCCCACAGTTGACTGATAATTGTTTTTAAAGAAAAGCCGGCCGGGCGCAGTGGCTCACACCTCTAATCCCAGCACTTTGGGAGGCCAAGGTGGGCGGATCACCTGAGGTCAGGAATTTGAGACCAGCCTGACCAACATGGAGAAACCCCATCTCGACTAAAAATACACAATTAGCTGTGCGTGGTAGTGCATGCCTGTAATCCCAGTTACTCAGGAGGCTGAGGCAGGAGAATCACTTAAACCTGGGAGGCAGAGGTTGTGGTGAGCTGAGATCGCGCGATTGCGCTCCGGCCTGGGCAACAAAAGTGAAACTCCGTGTCAAAAAAAAAAAAAAAAAAAAAAAAGCCCAGATTTTTATATGAAATCCCTTGGGGCCCAAATACTCATAATCAATTAACTTCTTCATAAAGAAAACAAACATCCCTGTTTACTGATTCTGGCCTGTAGGCTACCAGATCAAAATCTCTGGATTAAACTCTAATCTGAGATAATAAAACAGACCAGGTGTTTTAGTTATAGATTTGTTTTGAAAGCACAACCAAAATGAGTTATCTAATTTATGAGACACTAATGGAGTTCATCCTACACAGAGAAGGAAAGTCACGACTTCCCTGTGCTGCCACACTGGAAAGAAGGTGATGAGTTTTACGTTTGCTATATGAGTTCAATACTCATCCCACGCTGCACGCCTCCTTGCTCTCAATATATACCTTGCTGGTCGGCTTTCTATTTCTTAAGATCATTATACATATACCATATATTTTCCATCTAGGGATATAAATGAAAATGAATATGACATTTATAATAAAAATAAAAATTGATCACATGTAATACAAAAGTACATTTCTGAAGGGGTCTGATATAAACTGAGAACTTAATACACCATTAATAATATAAGTTTTACCTTTCAGTTTGGCAAAATGTATGTAAAGTATTTCAGAATTTAACAGGAAATTCTCCTTGATACACTGCACTGCATTATTACATGATACCTCATGAATTATATATGCCTCCTGATGTATTCTAATACTGAAGTAAATTTTAGAAACTGTTTCTTTTCTTTTTTTCTGTTTTTTTGAGACCGTCTCGCTCTGTCACCCAGGCTGGAGTGCAGTGGCGCCATCTCAGCTCACTGCAAGCTCCACCTCCCAGGTTCATGCCTTTCTCCTGCCTCAGCCTCCCGAGTAGCTGAGACTATAGGCACCCACCACCACGCCTGGCTAATTTTTTTGTATTTTTTAGTAGAGACGGGGTTTCACCGTGTTAGCCAGGATGGTCTCCATCTCCTGACCTCATGATCCGCCTGTCTCAGCCTCCCAAAGCGCTGGGATTACGGGTGTGAGCCACGGCACCCAGCAGAAACTGTTTCTTTATCCTCCTTGAAAATGTTTACTTAGCTGCCTTCTCTCTTTATAATAAATCAGTTTGGAAATAAATATCTCTCATACCATCTACAATATTAACAAGTATACATAATTTATATAAAAATATACATACAATAGAGTGAAGGAACTTTGGTACCATTTAAGGCTTCACTGCATTATTCATAGACTCGGAACTTAACCGACTCTTATTAGTTGTAAATCACCAAAAGATGTGAAATTCAGTACAACATTGGGTGAGATAATTGTCTTGATATATATGTCTAATGTTAGATTTCTAAGATTTAGAGATTGCTACATCATTGGACACCTAAAGGTGAACGAAGGCTAAAAGAAATGCAGCAGAAAAAGATAGTCTTAAGAGACACATTTCTAAGTAAAAGGCACAAATACAATTCTTACACAGATACTAAATAAACATGTCAGAAATGTTAATTAATGAGAAAATTAATAGATGTTACAACTGGTTCAAAAAAGAACTCAACCACATATTTATATACATATAAAAATACTGAATGAATTTACAAATTGACACAAAGCTGGCAATCATTACCTACAGTTTGCTAATCAATTGCAGTCCACAGAAAATGATTACTATCAATTTTCTACCACTTAATTTCTACCTCTGTAAAGTTGCAAAATAGCCTAGTTAAAGGAAAGCAAAGATAGAGATAGCTCAGAGGAATGAGCAAGCCCATAGATCCACTAAATTTCAGTTTTTAATGATTTTTCCTTATGATAATTAAAAATATTTGCTTATTTCAGAATTAGGCCAAAAACTTACCCCAAACTTTCAATGCCTAATATTACCTTAATATAGTCTCATTTAAATAGAGACTAGCTCTAGAAATATTAGTTTTACAATATTAAATTCTTGATTTAACTCAAAGTTCAAGATCTCACAATTTAAAAGAAATGAAATTTCTAACCAGAAGAAACAGAAGCAATCATCACTATTTAACCTTTTCTAATTAATGTGGATATTTTATGCTTTCCAATAGATGTAGTTAGAAGTGAATAAATCAGATATCTGAAAATTTGATTACAGTAGACAACAAAAGTGGCAAAGATAAACTTCATTCATTTGAGGTTAAAACATACACAACAAAAAAACTTGGGTTAAAATATTTACTTTGGCATATAATCTCTCTGAGTTCACGGGCATGTCAGTCTTTTAACCTCTATATGTCTGAGTTTCTTCATTCAAAGCAGTGATAATACCGCTTTTTCCAGGGCTGTTGTCAGTATAAATTAAAAGTGTGTGTAGAAATGCCTTGCACAGCGTCTACAACATGGTGCACCTATTTACTTTTGGGTAAATAAACTTACTGGGTGCTTCCCAGAGCTGGAGCTGAATGCTTGATGCCAGAGATGCCAATCTAAATAAGGCACATCCCTGATGAGGAATATTTCACAGTAGGGGAGCCCTGATCTTTTAGTTGGGTTCTAATCAATCCAGAAAAAAAGACTTTCAAACTTTCTTCTGAAAGAGACAATAGATGGAAATGTAACTTCTGAGATTGCTTTCTTAGAGTCTTATAATGGATTTAAAATGGAACATTTGTGTGAATAAACAAAATTGCAAGTCACTTAGTGTTTTTGGAAACAGCACAATAATCATTAGAGAAAAATTATAAAAATGATATCAGATATTCATATTATGTGAAGTATTCTTTGTTACTAAATAAAATTTAGCTTGTTGATTTTGTTGTTATTGTTGTTCCTATTTCCAATGTAGAATAGCAATTCTTTAAAAAATCTTAGTGTACCATTTTATACCACTAGCACCTGCAAAGCAAGAGAAAATAAGCAACCGATGATTTCATATGGAGAGCAACCAAGTATTTATTGAACATCCATTCTGGGTCTAGCTTTATGCTTGCCACTGCGAGGAAAGGCATCCGTATTAAAAGATACTATATGTATCTTCCCTTAAGATATGTACAGTCTTCCTAGGAAGGCAAGAGACACACTTGAGATAGATAACAAAACAAGTCAGTAAATGAACAAATGCCAGAATTAGTGATATAAACAAGAGGTAAGGCCATGCCACAAAACGTCTTCAATTAAATATCTATCCTGTTCTAGTGTCAAAACAAGCAGAAGTATTTGTCAGTTGCCAGGAATTTACAAGAATTATTAATTATGCATGTATAGATGTAATGAATAAAGCACGTGAGAAGATAAAAATAAATTTCCCTCATGAATGCTGAGATAAGTAACTCTGCCTGCAGAGGTTTAACTATACATTCAATACATAATGGATCAAAGAATATATTTCTGTGAAACTCCCAGTCCACAGCAAAATTTCCTGAAAGTAATACACCTAAAAAAAGAATGTGCAAGTCACAAGGGAGTAGAAAAGGATGGCTGTTCAACATTGCAAGACAGAAGGAAAAAAAGAATCACAAAGTCACAAAACTAGCAGTGCTCATCTAAGCACCAAGCAGGGGAGAGTCTTGGTTCCCAGACATTGACTATTCAGTTCCCTGAGGCAAGGCTGCACCATTTGAGAAGGTGGATATAGCAGGCTACTGCTCCCTAGAGGCAGCAGACAGTCAAATTATGTAACTAACACTTTTGTCCTAATTTCCTGCTTAAAAGAGAAAATTTTTGATTGCCACAGAGCTTCCCAAGAACAAGGAAAATACTAGAAAAAGGATGGGAATATGTACTCCCTCTTTTTAGTCACATTTCTCACAATAAAAGTAATTATAGTAGGGAACACTTTTTGAGCAATTACTATGTGCCAGGTGCTAAGTGCTTTACCTGAAATAACCCTTTAAACGAACACAATAATCCTATCAGCTATACACAGCTACAGTACCCATTTTTCAAATGAGGAAACTCAGGCACAGAGAGGTAACATTATTTTTCGAGATCACACAGTCAGTAGACACTAAGATAAGATTTGGACCCAGGTAGCCTGACTCCAAAGTCCTTGATCATTTAAAAATATGACACTATTCTGCTTTGCACAGTAACATACTGATATTTATAATTTATACAAAATAATTCCGTGAGCCTGGTGGACATAAATCATTGTCTTTAAATATCCCAACAGTTCTGGACCCTGTGAAAATCAAATTTCTGGGCTTTTAATGCTAGGTCTAGTGTTTTTTTTTTTTTTTTTTTTTTTTAGTCTCATTTTGTAGTGACCAGTCAGCCTCCTAGAGTGAGGGAATCTGACCACTACATGAGATTTCTTGTCTTTACTATGCACATATGTTCTCCCAAGTTCCATATATTTTCATCTATTTCTATATGATGTAGATAAAATATAATACTTTGTATCTCTGAAATAAGATAGCATTTGTTTCAAATTAACACACATTTTGGTAATAAATAATTACCAATGAGTTGTATAAAAAAGATACTGTGTCCTGATATAAACAGATGGCATATAATCTATAACCAATTATGATTAAAAATGTTTATTGTGAAAACAAGGTCAAATAAATATAACATGTATTACCCTTAAATAAACCATTTTGAAGTAGCTAAATGATATATAGCCATTATTTTTCAGTTTCTTTAGCTGTATAATGGACTAGTAGTTTACTACATGACAAATTTATTTTTTTTTCAAAGTTTGTTTTCTTCCTACAACATCACATGTTCTTAGAAAAGGTCCTAGAATGTTATCTTAATTCTATCCTAAAGAACATGTTTTTTGCATGGTCAAAAGCCAAGAATAAAAATCTTGTCCTTAACACAACAGTTCTTCAAAGAATCTTTTTAATTTTGAAATATCCCAGATTCTTGTGTCTATTTCCTAAAAAAAAAATGCAAAAATTGGCAGCACTCAAGCACCAGCTCCTGATTTGTTTTCATGAACGTGCACAGCCTGGGTAGAAAATCAAACATCAGAAAGCAAATAATGTTCTTACCACTAGTTCACTGAGTTTCTCATGTAAGAAAGGACATGGCACAGGGTTGGACAACCACTATCAGAGGCCCAACAACAGATGGACTGATTAAGAAATAGCAGTGATGCCAAAATCAGGAAATGTCAAAATAAAATTGAATAATGCACATAGGTTGAGTAAAATGAGGGGAAAAAATGTGTGAAACTAGTAACCTGAAATCAGAATCAATGTTGAAGGAAGCAAGATGTAAAATGTGCTTTCAATTTCTGCAAGAAGAACTCAGTTCATGTGTCAGGGTTATAACAAAGAATAAAGAGGGTTGCTTATAGTTTCCTCATGTTGATTTAGGAATCGATGCTAAAAAACAAATACAGAAGTCTCAGCCATTGAAGAATGTGTCTTTTGACCTTGGCTTCAAAGGAAGGTTATTGTTTAGACAATTTGTGGGATTGGGAGAGAGATCTACTCTAGAGACTAGACATGACATTTGAGAAATAGGTCTACTATGGAGGGCCTTCTATGCTAGGCTCATGAATATGGAAGTCACCCTTAAGGAAGAGAGACATCACTGGAGTATTCTGAGTATAAAAGTACCATGTGTAACATAAGAAAAATAAATATTATGAAAATTATTCTGAGTTATACGATATAGATTGAAATAGGAAGAATGGGTACTGGGTTTAGCTGAAAAGTATGCTAGATATTGGGAGGTTGACAAAAACTTTACATATCAACTGTTCCTTCAGGCTGTGCAAAAATCTAGCACCCCCTAGGACAGAGAGCAGAGCCAATGGCAATTCAAATGCCTTAGGGAAACCATGTCAGGAATGATTAGCCCTCACTTAAGAATGGCTTAAAATGGGGAAATGGGCTCTTTTTTCTTTGTGAATAAATTATGGCTCTATTCACACTGAAAGAGAACAAGAAAGGTGAAAATCTTTCCAAAGGCTTGGAAGAAAAATAGACCTCAAAAAATGATTTACTAAAGAATCAGAAGAAATAATTTTAAGATGATTTGGCAGTTTTAATATAATGTTGAAAAAAATGCTTTAGATGAATTAGCAGTAGGAAGATCGGGAAATGAAAATATACCTTCTGTTAAGTAACAGAGATGGTGAGAAATGAATAAAATAGAAGATAAATTCATAATGCAGTCATAGAATTAAGCTTTATTTTCATATTAGAAAAGAACAACATAAACATTAAAGAAATTTTTTTGAAAACTTTACCAGGGTGTAATTGAATAGGACAAAGAAAGAAAAATTTTCTACAATGAGCACTATTATAATCAAAAATATAGAGAGCTAAAATAATGTTGAATTTTGTTATTCTCTTGAAAGAATTGTGTATTTTTTATTTAGGCTAGAATATATCTGACAAAATTAAATAGTTTTATAATGCTCATAATGGTTATATTAAAATCATTATAAACTCCATTTCAATTAGAGATACACAAATACCTTAAATATGTACATATTATATATCATTAATATTTTAGGTATAATACTAACTTCCCTTTAATGTCCAGGAGGAGTTTTACTGTAGTCTGAGTTGGTGGTTGATTGCTTGCTTTGATTTTATACAAACACTTTTGAAACTCAATTTGGAAGCTTATAAACAAGGAGATAATGGGCATGCACTTAGTAAAGGATTCCACAGCATCAAAGAATTGAAAGCAAGTTTAAAGTATTCTATGTTTTATACATTACCTTCTTTTGGATTTTGTTAGACTGCATATTAGAGGAAACCTGCTTTTTTAAAACATTGAGTTATGTACAAAATACCTCTTTGGGAGATAAAATAAAAGAAGTGATACTTCCTGTTTACTCACATCCTACAAAGAAACTATAATTTATTATATTTTCCATAAATATTCCTGAAATCAAGGCATTTATACATGAGTGAATGAATGAGTGAATGAATAAGTGAATGAAAATGTCAATGTAAATTTTGTGAACTGCTAAAAATGTTAAAGAATTTTTAGTTCCCTCAATATGTGTGTTTTGCTTTGCTTGTAAATAGTGTAGCTATTTTAGCTTAAGTGGACCAAATGTATTTTAAATCTTTTGCGGGGTAGAGTAAGGCAGGAAGAAGAACAGAAATAAGAACTTCTTTTGTTTTAATTTTAAACCTATCTAGGCAAAAACTATGTAAAGCTTATATTTTATAATCTAATATATTATATATTGCATGTATTTTATTGTAACCTGTGGTCTCCCAATCATAAATGTTTAACAAAATGTATTTTAAGGAAATAAGTAATGTAAATTTATACAAAGAGTATCCTAGTGGGTATATTTTCAAAAGTCAGATTTATTACCCCAGAAGTGTTCATATGATGGTCAAGAGTTCCAGGTCAGTCTTGGAGGTCAGCAGCGGCACTCTCAGCTAAATCAGCCATATAAAATCTTGATAAATTAAATGAAGATATAAAGCTACTATTTAGGAGAACCGATGTCTCATTTTTATTATGTAGACATCATCTCTATGCATGAAGCATCAAGTGGCCTTTATTACTCTTTATCTCTATGAAGCACTGTGTTGTTTTCCTATATCCCAAATCACTATTTCTATAGAATAAATTATGACTAGAGAATCAGTCAGACTCTGGGGCAAAGACTGAAGCAGTGGCAAAGGAAATTCAAATACCAGAAAGATTCAATATCTTATTTCAAAAAAGGCAGAGGAAGGAAGCATCTGAGAATGACTCTTCAAGCATTTCAAAGTCACTCTTTTAGTTAAACATGCTTAGGGGGTATGTAGCTCTCAGAAGTAAGAGTCTACATGATGAAGAAGAATAAAATAGTCTTGATTTCATGTCTTCTTTGTAGTTAGTGAATTCAAACTTTTTATTAGACCACTGAACTTAACCTAGATGGAAAGCATTAGCATAGCCCTTCACACAAAAAATATTAAATAAATGGCACACATCTAAAGTAGACCTTTTATTACTTGGATCTAGTTTGACCTCTAAGAGTTTATATTATTAATTGCTCTGAGAGAAGTGTAGGAAACAAAAACTAGTTTTGTGTGTTGATGCATGCTGTTACATTCCATCTTTCATGAGGGTACAGAATTTGCTGACACTTGATGAAGCTTAACTAATGTTATGGTGACTGCTATGGTTTGAATGTGACCTCGCCCAAATTTAAGTGTTGAAACTTAATCCCTACTGTGGCAGTAGTAAGAAGGGGGGTCTTTGAGGGAGTTATTAAATCATGTAGGATCCATCCTTATGAATGGATTAGTGCCTTAGAAAAGAGCTGGAAGGAACTAGCTTACACCACTTTTACCCTCCCACTTTCTGCCATATGAGGGCATAGTGTTTTGTCTCTTTTGGCCTCCTGCTCTGCCACGTAAGAACACAGCAAGGTCTTATCAGACAAATAATGCTCATGCCTTGATCTTGGACTTTCAATATTCCTGACCTGTAAGAATAAACTTCTGTTGTTTATAAATTACCCAGTCTGTATTATAGTATTTTGTTATAGCAGCATTAATAAACTGAGAAGATAACTGTAACATTAAGAAGAGCTATCAATGAAGTGGTCTCTATAAATTTTGTAAAATTAATCAGGGAAGAAGGGAAGGGTAGAAATGAGAATAAACCAAGCTTGTGGTACATCTGGCATTAATCATTAGGTCAGCTTGCTCTCTGACCTGCCTTCTCATAGTTGTCACCTATTGCCTCAGAATCATGCAGATACCACATGATAGTTTCCCTTAACTGCTCTATAGATAACTTGAGCATTGTGAAATGTTAAGTTTTCCTTTTGAAATATTCTTTCAGGGCCTGCACACCAGTGAAACTACTGATATCAGCTGTTCTGAAGAACCCCAGAAAAGATTGAACCCCAAAGAATGCAGTTTCCACATCCTGATGATTTTATCATCCTTACTCTGACCAAACAATGACGTCAATTTTACAGCCTCTCACACTCTATAATCGTCCTTAAAAACTTCAGGCTGGCCGGGCGCGGTGGCTCACGCCTATAATCCCAGCACTTTGGGAGGCCGAGGCGGGCGGATCAGGAGGTCAGGAGATCGAGACCATCCTGGCTAACACAGTGAAACCCCATCTCTACTGAAAAAAAAATACAAAAAACTAGCCGGGCGAGGTGGAGGGCACCTGTAGTCCCAGCTCCTCGGGAGGCTGAGGCAGGAGAATGGCGTGAACCCGGGAGGCGGAGCTTGTAGTGAGCCAAGATCGCGCCACTGCACTCCAGCCTGGGTGACATAGCGAGACTCCATCTCACAAAAAACAAAGCAAACAAAAAAAAAACTTCAGCCCAGAACTCCTCCTCGGGAAGGCAGATTTGAGGGTTTCTCCCATTTCCTTATTTGGCTCCCCTGTAATCATTAAACACTTTCTCTGCTGCAAACCCTGTTGTCTTGGTGTATTGGTCTGTTACTGTGCAGCAGGCATTATGAACCTAGTGGTCCTACAATATCAGAGTGTGAAACCACTGGCCAGAGAGCTCTGGATCTAAATTCTGATTCTCCCATTTATTGGCACTGTGATCTGGGACACATTAGGTAAAGTTTATGGTCCTCAATTTCTTATCTATATAATGAAGATAAAAGTATTTTTTTAAATCTGTTTAGAATAAAATGAGCAAACATAATGGAAGAACCAAGTACACTGTTATAATACAATGTAAATCAATAGACATTATCTCTCTCCTTCCCTCTTCCTTTCTTCCCTTCTCCCATTTGCATTTTCTGATATAATCACCAGCATATAGAAATAAAAACACGTTTTAGTAAATTTGTAACAAGCCTAACATCTATTAAAACAAGGTAAAATAATATTGTGATTAAGAATAAGAGTAAAGTGTCTAATTCTGGAGATGGTTCCTTGTAAGCGTTTTGACGTATTTTATTTAATCTTCCCATAAGAAGTTCATATAGGAAAGCTAAAATTACAATCTTTACCACAAGATTAAAAGAGAGGCAAGAAAATAGAATATTTTATAAGCATTTCTTAAAGACTACTAAGGAATTGTAGTGTGTATGGTATGAAGTTGTTTATATTGGCCTGTAAGCAAGCAGTCTAGCAAGATAAAATTATATAAACAAATTTAAAAATATCCTTTTTGGATATGTTATGGTCTGAATGTATGTGTCCCTCCAAAAATTATATGCCAAAATCTAATCCACAATGTGATGGGGTTAAGAGGTGAGGCCTTTTGTGTAGTAATGAAGTGATGAGGGAGAAGCCCTATGAATGGGATTAGTACCCATATCAAAGAGGCCTGAAGAAGCTTGTTAGTCTCCTCCCCATGCAAGGACACACAGAAGGTGCTGTCTATGAGGAATGGATGCAGCAAGTCTACTGGTGTCTCGATCTTAGACTTCCCAGCCTTCAAACTGAAAGCCATACATTTCTGTTGTTTATAAATTACCCAATCTAAGATATTTTATTAGAGCAGCCTGAATGAACTAAAACAGTATATAAAATAATTATTTGTAAATTGCATTTGAAAATATTTAGTTCAAAAGCAAACAGACTTAGGCAAAGGTAGCTGGAAAATGATGGCAATATTTTAAAGGATCAAACAATGCCAGGATCCTGTTCTTTAGGACCAGCTGAGTCTTCACTTGAAGACCATAGGATTGTTTTTCGAATCATCACCTAATGTTGTTGCCAACCCTAGTTGAGATAAACATGAAAACAATATATAGTAGCTAAACACTAAATGTAGGTTGAATGAATGAATGAAACAAATAATATATAATATTTCATATTTCTTTCAAAATAGGCATGCTCATCTTTTAGATTTATAGAGTAGAAATTATTTTAGCTGCAGGTCTTTTTTTAAGCCTGCACTGAATGAGTTCTTTAAATGGGAAAAGGTTATAGCACATTTCTTTGCCTTGTGTAACAAACATACAATAGGTCCTAAGTGCCTCTGGTGTGAGAGAAAAAAAAAAAACTATCTGAAAGCCTGAATATACCAGATAAAGTTTTAACTTACTTGTTCCCTAAGAACTTTATGGACAAAAGTTGAAACATAATAAGCCAATCCTAGATCTTGCAAATTATCCTGTTTTTAATTGTTTGGTGTGAGGTAAATATCATCTGTAAATGCATATATCAAATCTAAGAACAATTTTTCTTCAAAAACTGTTACCACTTGCTATTTTGACCTTCAAAATTTGTCAAAAAACATGTCAATTTTAAAATATAAAAAATTAATGGCATTTAAAAAGCTGAGAGTATATGGCAAAATGATTTTATGACTTCCATATCTACTCATTGATTGGTTTTGCAGATCATAACGTAAAAATTGTAGCTGTATGTAAACAATACAAAAAGTGACTATTCTTAAAAGTCAAACAATTCAGAACTACTTACAATATTATGACGTTGATAATATGACAACCCAGAAACAATCTGAAATGAACACCCAATAGAGGTGGTTAAGACACATTTAGAATTCAATAATGTATTCTAACAGCTTGCCCAGTTTGTCCACATAGTCTTCCATTTGAAATCTGATGTTCATTGCCAAGTATATGATATTTTGATTGGGAATTAGAGAACCATCAAATAGGACATATCTGAATTTGAAATTCAAAAAATTCAAAACAGTTATAAGTACATGTCCCTAAATGCTTTAGCACAAAAGACTGTGCCACTCAGTATCAAGGCAAGGGATTATCTTTACACCAACAGTATTTTCACTTGCCCCCTCAAAACTGAACATGTCTTGTATGGGTGCCATGATTATAGAAAGCTTAAGATTGTTTCAGACAAAATTTAATAGTTTCATTTAAAAAATTAAGTAAACATGTCTTATGCCCACCACAGTGCAGAAGAGGAGCTAAACTAGTAACTCTCTAAATTATTAATGTCATCGATAGTAGAGAAGTGATGTATGGCAAATCTTATGGTTTCTCAATAAGTCTTGAAATTCCAATAGTCATTCCTAGAAACATTATTTTTCTGGAATGCATACCAAACAAAATAGACAGAAATGCTGCCTGTTGAGTAACTCCCAAGAGCTGACTCATCTTAACCATTCTTTCACTCAGTGATCAAATGATCAAGTTAGGTGCTAATGATACATACTCAGATAAGAAAAGGCTCAGCTCAGCTTTAAGAGCTTCACAATTGATGGAGGGAGAGAGACATTTAAAACTCTAATAAAATTTGATAAGCCCAAGAGTTGAGATCTACACATCAAGCTGTGTATAGAGCAGAGAGCTATAAATAATCTTGTCTCAATATTAAAAAAAAAAACTCTACAGGGGATATCCATTCGATCTGGAACTTGAACAAATGCTAGGATTACAACAAAATTAGAGGAAAGTAGATATATTAGACATATTTAACAGCATGAGCAAAGGCATGGTCAAGTTAGAACATCTTGAATGGTCTATGAAGTGTCTTCTAAAAACAATAGTAAATGCCTCTACCCTTAATCTTTTCAATTTCTATCTCTGTAGCCCTTTTGTGTCTGTTCAATTTACACTGCAGTGTAGTCTAAGAGAAAGGACCATGCAGCAGGGCTGGAATTACAGTCATGAAAATGAGGAACACACACCAGCAGCAAATTTTAAGGTTGCAAGGAAAAGCTGAGTAGCCATGTAATATTTTTTAAAATCAAAATTAATGCAAAAAAACTATGATGAATAAAGTATGAAAACATTAAATAAAGAGATGCTGCTATAACCTGGCAGTGTTGCAAAATGGGAGGAGTCCTTTCAATCAGCCCAAAGGTTTCCAGCCTGCACAGTCTCTTCAGGTAACCTTCAGTTCTTACAATGGCTAGGTTTATAGAGACTGACAATGGCATACAAAATGGGAGTAAAGACCTTTATGCAAATAATCACTTTTTTATTGTAAAGCTTTTATTAAATTGTTTACTTGGTTCCAAAAACAGGAGAATATTTTGATAAATATCTATAGTGGATGAATTATTTCTCTTTCCTCAGGCTCTGACATGGTATTACAAGGCAGGCACTGCACTGCAAGATTCCTTGGCCACCTCTGTTTTTAATTTACTCTAGGATCTGGGAGGAGTCACTTAGCTCTCCTGAGCTGCACTGTTCATACTTATTAGTAAATTAGGGATAACAGCAACTACTCTAACAGCAGAGTTATTGTGAGCAAAGTAATTTGAAAGAGATTTATACATTTAAAACATAAAAATTAAAATTTTTTTACAGCTCATACTCTATCAAATTTAATGATTTCTGATCAGTTCAAACTCAGAGACATTATATGCATGTTCCAAACATCCTGTTCCAAATACCACACTATTAGAAATAGGCAACGGTACTCTTCCTGCAGTAGCTTGGGGTTCTGAACATGGAAATGTATGTTTTACTACAAGACTGAAATGATCTGAAGTCCCTAAAAAATTAGATCAAATATCTTGGAATATTTTATATTCAGAGCAAAAGCTATCATTTAAAATTTTATGCCAGGTATGCCCCCTTGTTAGCTTCTATATCCTGGATGAAATATGGGTACAATTTCATCTCCTCATTGATAAAATTCTATATTACACCAAAAAAACGGAAATGGTAAAATTAAGATTGAGTCTCTGAACAAACGTAAAGACATTTGGAACAGTCTTCAGAATCAGATTCTAAGCGCAACTGTAATGATTGATTTTCTTCTCTAAGAATCATAAAGTAACTTAATATGGAATGAAAAGGTACATTAAGAAGCAACGCTTAATCTCTCTCTCTCTCTCTCTCTCTCTCTCACACACACACACACACACACACACACACACATAATCACTGACCTTTATTTCAGACTCACTAGAAAGAATAAGTCCCTCAAAGATAATCACTAACATTAGGTAGGCTTAAGATCACAATTCATATAGTCTTTTTAATAGTTTCCCTTACTTAAACCCTTTTCTCTCTCTCTCTCTCTCTCTCACACACACACACACACACACACACACACATAATCACTGACCTTTATTTCAGACTCACTAGAAAGAATAAGTCCCTCAAAGATAATCACTAACATTAGGTAGGCTTAAGATCACAATTCATATAGTCTTTTTAATAGTTTCCCTTACTTAAACCCTTTTCAGGACTACCCTTGATATGTCAGCATTTGCTAAAATCCTAGGCATTTTAGAATCGTATTTGATTAGCTACTTTCTTCAATTTAGATGTAGGACTTGTTTTGTGGTTGTCTCAATAGTATGAGGTTTTCACCTCAATTTGTCTTGCCATACTAAAATTATGACTGTCATCTTAAGACATGCAGTAGGACTAAGTTTTAACTTCTCAGCCCATGTCCCTCATATCTGTTTGCCTACCAAACACTCACTCCTATTCATCTTTCCATCTGGCTTCTGTTTTCACTGTACAAGTCTTATTAGCCTTTTGAGTCACCCTGAGTATCTCAACTGACAAATTCATTATCCTTTAAGTATTGCACACTTTACTAGCACTCCTTCTTAAAACTCCATCCTGCTTCACCTTCTAATGCAAAAGCACAAGGCTCTCTCTTCATCCTAGATACATTTTCATTCTCCATTCCCTCCCTCCCTCCCTTCATCCTTTCTTCCCTTCCTCCATTTCCTCCCTTCCTTCCTTCCCTTTCTATTTTAACTTTGGTGGTCTCTATGATTGTATTCTCTTGCTATGCTTTTCCTCTCTGCCCTGAGCTCAGATATCTCCTGAATTCCAGATAGAGTGTTTTTATTTGATATAATTTCCTGAAGGGCTACTAGTAATTTTTGATTACCATGCCCACAATGAAACCTTTTTCATTTATGGTATCACCATTTTCAAAATCACCCAGCCATAAAATACTGGCATTATTTTTGACTACTTTTTTTCTTTATAACCCACATCCAAAAATTTAGAGTTGAATCATGAGGCTTTAACACCTGTAATACTCCAAATGTCTGAGATGCAGGTGGGTGACAATGAAGTACAGAGTTGATGTGGTTTGGCTCTGTGCTCCCACCCAAATCTCATCTCATCTTGAATTGTAATCTCCACATGTGGAGGGAAGGGACCTGGTGGGAAGTGATTAGATCATGGAGGTGATTTCCTCCATGCTGTTCTTGTGATAGTGCGGGAGTTCTGATGAGATTTGGTTATTTGATAAATGTTTGGCATTTTCCCCTACTCACCCTCTCTCTCTCCTACCACCATGTAAGAAGGTTCCTGCTTCCCCTTCACCCTTCTGCCAGATTGTAAGTTTCCTGAAGTCTCCCCAGCCATGAGGAACTGTGAATCAATTAAACCTCTTTTGTTTATAAATTACCCAATCTCAGGTTGTATCTTTATAGCAGTGTAGAAATGGTCTAATAGAAGGGTTAAAGCCAATCAGACTGATTTGATTAGGAATACCCATCTAACTTCTCACTATTAGACATTAGCAGTTTATTTTCTTATCTAAAATGATAGTTATGATGTTATCTAACAGATTATTGTAAATATTAAACACAATAAGATAATATTTCGAAAGCTGAACACCTGGTATCTGTTATTGGTACAGCATTTCTCTATATGCAACCTATTTCTTAAGTAGGAGCACCTAAATGACCCTGTCTATTTACATATATACCTGCTTTTTCTTTAGCCTAGAATATCCTTCCATCCCACACCATTTAGACCCTACCCATCATTCAACATCCATCTTAAATATTCCCTCCTCTATGAAGCCTTTGCTGATAAACTACCTTTCTAGATTAGTGCAATCTTTCTTCATCACATATATTACTTTGTACTTCTCTTTCTTTCTTTCATCACATATATTGCAATCTTTCTTCCTTTCATCACACTATTACTTCCTTAGACATATATTACTTTGTACTACTTGTACTACTTTGTACTACTCTTTAGCCACTTAATCTCCTGTATTTTTCAATATTTTTAAATTTGGTAGACTATACATGTTTCTCACCACCATATTTCCCAAGACTTGACAGACACAATGCTATTGCTCACCCAGGCTATTGTGAATTTTACCATATTCCTTCTCTCTTTATTTAAAGTCATTTAATTCATTCCCAGATAAAGTGGTAACTTCCTTGGAAAACAGTTATCATATTTATCCTTTCTTGTCTTCAGTGCATAATACTTACCCTTATTCAAATAAATGCTCAATATATGTTTGTTAAATAAGTTTAAATTGAAGAATTATAAATTGAGAATGAGTCCAATACAGTTCAGAAAAAAATCCAAAACATCTCTTACCATAATCTCTTGTTCCATTCCATGACAGAAAATCAAAAAATACATAGAAAAATAATAACTCAATTTAACTTAGACCCATGCGGATTCCTTTTTTTCTTTTGTTTTGTTGTTTGTTTGTTTTGTTTGTTTGTTTTGAGACAGACTGGGTTGCAGTAGCATGATCTGAGATCATTGTAACCTTTGCCTCCCAGGTTCAAGAAATACTCGTGCCTCAGTCTCCTGAGAAGCTGGGAATACAGGTGTGCACAACCACACCCGGCTACTCCTTGTATTTTTTGAAAAGATGGGGTTTTGTCATGTTAGCCAAACTGGTCTCGAATTCCTGGCCTCAAGTGATCTGCCTGCCTCGGCCTCCCAAAGTGCTGGGATTATAGGCAAGAGTCATCAAGACTGGTCCCATGCTGTTTTCTACAAAATACTTTTGAGGAAAAAAAGAGGCAAACGTAACTTTCCAATAATGATGCAGAATTTTTTAGAAAAGCAAATTACCACTCATCTCCTTAATCAAGGACTGCTTCTTTTAGCCAAGTCTCTCACATATTAGACGTATTAATCTAATCCTGTGCACATGCTGTATTGAAATCATTGTTCAACATTGACCATATTTGTGATTTAATCATATAAATTTTCTATTGGGCTTAATCTGGCAGTATCTACACTTTATTTTCTAGTTATTATGTGACAAGAATTTAAAGCTGAGGCAATCATACCCAACTTATTAATTGATTCTATTTGCAATAGAGAAGAATGCACTGAATGTTCTGTCATGAGTGACTCCTAAATAAGACCTTAACCCTTAACTATCTTGTACTCTTGGTGATAGTTTTACCTCAAATAAATAAATGTTTCTTACTGCTGAGGATAATGCTCCAACTGGTCTCTGCCAGTCAATTATAATACAAAATATTTTTCAAATTTATGTGTGTATTTCTGTTTCTTCAAAATGTGTAACTCTTTAGGTGATACAATATCCATTTGAGTGCTCTGGCAGCAAGTCTTTAAGAGTCCCATTATTGTTTACTGCAAGTCTCTAAGGCTCCAGCATTCACAAGTACTAGCCATGTCACCTTTGCTTCTGGTCCTGCATCATTCCTATAAATTTGTTCCAATAACTTGTCTTTTGCACTATTGTTTATGAAACATCTGTCAAGAAAAAATGTCCCACAATTGGAGACAGGCAAAATCAATTACTGCATGTTCTTTCAGAGTAGTTCAAGGATGTGTCTTTTATTAACTTTCTGTTGCCTAGACTCTTTTACAATTTTGTAGGGCTTATTGCTTCCTAAGCAATGCCTAATGTCCAATCTGTGAGATGACCCTCAAATCTTATAAAACACCTTCTTAGCACAGTGGTTCTCAAACTCAACTGTGCATCAGAATCACCTAGAAGGCTTGATAGAATAGATTGTTGAGCTCCATGCCCCAGAGGTTCTGATTCGGTCAGTAGGTCTGGGTGGGGAAAGAGAATTTGGAATTCTAAGAATTTCCCAAGTGATGCTGATGCTTCTCCTCTGAAGATAACACTTTGAAAACCACTGTCTTAGTACATATTGCTAAATCTCCTGCAGGTTGACTGCTAATTGATCTAGATTAGGCTATCATCTATTTCTTGATCCTAATAGTTATATTGCTCACCTGATTTCTCTGGATTAGTCTAACCTTTCTTCTGCCTGCTTTTGTTATCGTAGAAGCTGTTGTCCTCATATATGTTGTTATTAATGTAACTATAGATGCAAATATCCTGAAACGTACTGGGGGGTGACCTCAGTATAGCAACTGATTCTCCTAAAGGCTCCAGTACACAGCCCTATTTGTCACACCTGCTATAGTCTGAATATAGGACAGTAAACATTTTGGGGGATGGGGTGAGAAGTTATTTGGAATATCAACTTTTTATTGTTACAACGTCTGCAAATTATTACCCTTGACTACCCTACTAATTACATTGCTCCTACCGCCGCTACTATTGTAATTGCTTCCATCTGATCCCCTACTGCTTCCTAGCTCCAAGGCTGCTTCTTCATGGCCAAAGAGCTTCATGGACATTGTGTCCTTTTTTCAAAGTTATCTACTCGTCTAGCATTAATGATTTATGGGATCAATGTAATAATGGTTAAACAGGAAAAGAAATGAAGAAGTTAACAGATTTGACATTCAACTCTCTGATGCTATTCCACCAGTGTTGAACAAAGGTACAAGAAAAACAGCTATTCATTTTGGGAAAAAAAAAAGAGTAGAAACATAAAAGATGAAGAAATACTGCTTATTATTTCTTGACAAAACAAACCTGCTTTAACAGTTAAGCAAACCAATTTGTGATCATACTATAGCTGGTTGCTAGGCTACTTTATATCTAATGCACCAATATGGACAGAAGTCTGGCTTGCAAAAATGCTTTTAAATAGTTTTCTATAGGAGAATCAGCAGAGACTAAAGAAAAATAAAATAAATAATAAAACAGCTTTCTGCCATATCATTTTCTTATTAGATTTTCCAGTAGCCACCCAGCCTATCACCACATCATAAAATCAAAGTATAAGATGCTATAAATGTTAATATATGTAGAATAGTAGTTGGTTTTAAAGGTTTGTTAGATTTTTACTGGAGCTTGCAAGTTAGAGAATCTGTTTCAAGAACATCAGAAAGTGTACTCTACTTGTTTCGGATGGCTAGCTAGAAGGAATTAACACTGAGCTTTGATCAGGAATAGACTAAAAGGAAGGAAGCAGTTATTTTTCAGATGATACCTCTTACTCATACCTTTCATAAATAGAATGCCAATTCTGACTTTTTTATAGTAAATAAAGAAGAAAAGGCATATCCTGGGGCTCTAGTTTCCCTTGGCTTCTCTCATATTCCCCTAAAATATCTTCTAGAAAAACTCAAAATTCAGTGGCAATTATGAAAATGATGTCACACTGTTTAATTCCATTTTAAAATTCTCCAACTGATAATTCACAAGTTATAAATCTTTTAAAATCTACATATAATGACTGTTTTCACTAGGGCCATTGAAGGATAAAGTGCATATTAACTGCTGCCAAATAATGTTGGTTCTCCATACAATTTGTTAACTGGTGAATTAAATTTTGAGTAAGTTTCTTGTGCTAGTTATGTGTAGTAAGGAGGAGCTTATATATATATATATACACACACACACACACACACACACACACGTATACACATATATAACATATATCCATACACACACATATGTGTTTTATATATACACACACCATAAATTCACACATTTAAAATGTACAATTTAATAGTTTTTAGTATATTCACAGTATGTGCAACCATCACCACTGTCAACTTTAGAATATTTTTATAACTTCAAAATAAGCTCCATAACCTTTAGTTATCACCCTCAGCCATTTCACATATTCCCCATCCTCCCCCATCCCTAAGCAACCGCTAATCTGCTTTCTATCTCTATAAATTTGACAATGCTGGACATTTTATATGAATTGAATTATATAATATGCAGTCTTTTCTGTTGGTAGCTTCATTTGTGTAGCATAATGTTTTCAAGATTCACCCATGCTTTTGCATGTGTAAGTACTTTATTCATATTTATGGCTAATATTTCATTGTATGAACAGATCACATTTTGTTCATCCATTCATCCACTGATGAATACTTGGGTTGTTTCCACCTTGTAGCTATCATGAATAGTGTTACTAAAAACATTCATTTGCAAGATTTGTGTGAACATGTGACTTTATGTCTCTTGAGTATCTATGTAGGAGTAAAATTGCTGGGTCATATGGTAACTCTATGTTTAGTCATTTGAGGAACTGCCAGATGGTTTTCCGAAGTGGCTGCACGAATTTATATTCACACCAGCAGTATATTAGGGATTGGTTTGATTTCTCTAGATCCTCACCAATACTTGTTCTTTTCTGAGTTTTTTATTCTAGCCATTCTAGTGAGTATGAAGTATTATCTCACCGTGGTTTTGATTTGTATTTCCCTGATGATTAAAGATGTCAAGCACGCATTTATTGGCCATTTGGTTATTTTCTCTAGAGAAATGTCTATTTAGATTCTTTGTTCATTTTTGAGTGGGTTATTTGTCTTACTATTTACTTTAAAGAGCATTCTAATAGTTAATATACAAATCCCTTATCAAGTCTATGATTTGTAAACATTTTCTCCCGTTTTGTGGGTTGTCTGTTTTACTTTCTTGATAGTGTGATGTGAATCATTTAAGTTTTTAATTTTGATAAAGTCAAATTAACTTTTTTCCTTTGTTGCTCGTACTTTTAGGGCCAGATCTATGAATCCATTGCTAAATCCTACTTTATGCAGACTTATTTCTGTTTCCTTATAACATTTTTCTAGTTTTAGCTCTTATATTTAAGTGTCAGACCCATTTTGAGTTAATTTTTGTATACAGTGTGAAGTAAAGTTCCAATTTCATTATTTTTCATATGAATATCAAACTGTCCCAGTACAATCTGTTGAAAAGACTATTGTTTCCCTATTGAATATTCTTGGCACTCTTGTCAAATATCAGTTGACCATAGGTACATGGGTTTATTTCTGGGCTTAAAAATTAAGATCTATGTCTATCCTATGTAGTGCCATGTTAACTTCTTTACTGCTGCTTTGTGGTAAGTTTTGAAATCAGGAAATGATTTTGTTCTTTGTCAAGCTCATTTTGGATAATCTGGGTCCCCTGTAATTCCATATAAATTTTAAGATTGCCTTGTGCATTTCTACAAAATAACCAGCTTAAATTTTGATAGAGATTACACTACATCTGTGGAGGAATTTGGAGAGTAATGTCATCTTAAAATTAGAAGTCTTCCAATCCATTAATGTGGGATGTTGTTCCATTTATCTTCTTTAATGTCTGTCTCTCAACAATGTTTTGTGGTTTTCAGAGTATAAGTTTGTAATTTATTCTGTTAAATTGACATTTAAGTATTTTGTACTTTGTGATGCTATTATAAGTAGAATTGTTTTAATTTCCTTTTTGTATTACTCATTGCAAATATAGACAAATTAAATAGATTTCAAAAATATTAATTGTTATCCTGTAACATTGCTGAACTTGCTTATTAATTCTAATCATTTTTATGGAATTTCTTAGGTTTTGTCTACATATAAGATAATATTTTCTGATAATATAGGTCATGTTTTCTTTTTTTGCATAATTTTTCATTAGAAATTGGACATTTTAGGTAATAGTAATGATCATTCTTCAGACACTTATTATCTATTTGGCTACTTGTTCAGTGGCTGGTTAGGTTATTTTAGTGAAATCTATTCTCCACTCTGTCCACAATGTGAAGCCTCAAATGTTGCCCATCACAGGGCACAGACTTGGTAGGCTGACCATCACCTTGGGATGACAGGAGTTTGGGCAGGCTCTCTTTGACTTTCTCTTTCAACAGATTACACTGGCTGTTAAACTCCACTACTTGCAGCATATTTTTCTATTTTTTTCAACAATGTCCTGGGGCATAAACTGTTTCACAGGCTAATCTATTCGAATTTGAGCTTCTTTGCAGGGATGGTTCCCAAGGTCAATGTTTAAATTTTGTTCTGCCCTCATAAGGGGTCCTTCCAGCTGTCTCTTCCCCAGTTAATTTTTTTCCAGTAGACTAGCTGACCTACATACAGTTCAGCCTATATCTCTAATACATCTATCAATCAACTCCCAATTATCTTTCACTACGACTCCTCTTTTTTGAGAGTGTCTTTAGGCTGAACTTCTCCATACTCTATTACAAATGATGTCAGTTTCTTTGGACAGGAATTTAGAGCTCTCCTTTCTAAGATCTGTTTCTCCCCCGCAGGCAAAATTTCTGAGCGATGGACAGGTTCTGGGCCTAAGAACAATGGCTATGTGATTTAATTATTCCACAACATAAACATATATCAAAACATCACATTGCACTCCATAAATACATGTAATTATTTTTTGTAAGTTAAAAATAAAAATTTTTAAAAGGATAATTGTGAATAGGTTTTAGACTGAGAATACTATTTAATCAGGAAATTTAACTTCTGTGAAATGTCATAGCTTTTATGACAAAACAATAATTATTTTGTCTTTTAAGAATTATAATTGTGGAATTTATCATTGTTTCTTTTAGAATTATATTGAAACCACAAACATCATGCTGATGATATTCAATATACATTAAACATAAAAGTAAAACATAAAGCATATCCTTTAAAAACATGAAATGACTTAGGTGGTTATGAGGCAATATGAATTATATATAAAAAGAAATAAAGATTCAGTCAGACATATGAAACAATAAGTATATATTGTACAGAAAATGAGCCTGCAGTTTCTGGATTCAAACAGTTAAAGACCTGCTGTTTCATCTCCTGTCAATATTCCAGAGGCTGTTAAAGTCTATATTTTAAAATACACTTACATTTTCATAACAGTATAGACTATTTCTTAGTTCTGTTTAAATTGTCCCACGTTAATGCATCAGTGTAACTTCCAATTATTTACTCTAATAGGGAGAAAAAACTTGGTTAATGAAATCCAAAATTCATAACCAAATTATATAACATAGCCATTAGTGACCAACTTTTACATTTCAAACATTTAAAGAAATCTAGAAATTTTGATTTTTAGTATCTTTTCACAGTCAGTCTAGAAGTGCAGAACATAAAAATGGGTCAGCCAAGAACATGACGTTCTAATATAGCCTTTAATCAAGTGTCCATTCTAATATTCAAGAATACGTTATGATAATATCAAAATCTTCGTTTTGATAACAGTTTAATTCACACAATTACATTTCCCAAAGAAATAAAAATATTATCAGACTTGGTCTACATTTTCTCATTACATACAACTAAATTTAATCAGAAAGTATTTTTGAATAGTAATATACGAGCATCCCCTAGGGCTCTCAAAGACATATGTTTGTTTAACAAGGACAGAAAAGACTAAAGGAGGCAATAAAAATTTCTGGTGGAACTCAGACTTTTAATGATTAAAGCCAAATTCATTTTGAAGCATGAACATGGATATATTCTGTGGTGCTACAGCTGAACTTGAATTGCTATGGGAGTTGATTTAAAACATTTGTTTTGAAAATGCACCACTTTCTTCTGATTGAGGAGTATTAGACAAGGTTAATAATATTATTTTTAAAATTAATACATCGTATTACTCTAGTTATTTTACATATAAAGAAGGAATATTAAGTCCTATATTTTCAAGCATCTTTCCATTCTTGCACACTAACGATAAAGAAAACATGAATCACATTTGTATCTCTGCATTGATAAATATATATTGCATGTTTCTCGAAAACTATAACCTAAAAATGACAATAAAATGAATAGCTTAATTAAATAATCTCTTGAAATAATTCTACATGTCTCTTCCCCTCAAAAAATGAGAAAAGTATAAATAAATTTGGCAAGATTTATAGACTTTGGGCTCTTGACAGATGATCTAGCCAAACTTTTAACTTCATAAACGAGGAAATTAGATGAGGGTAGGAAAATCACTTGTTTAAGATAATGACAGGGGCACAGTGACTCAAGCCTGTAATCCCAGCACTTTGGGAGGCAGAGGCGGGTGGATGATCTGAGGTCAGGAGTCGACACCAGCCTGGCCAACATGGTGAAACCTCATCTCTACCAAAAATACAGAAAATTAATTGGCTGTGGTGGTGGTAGCCTGCAATCCCAACTACTCGGGAGGCTGAGGCAGGAGAATTGCTTGAACCCGGGAGGCGGAGGTTGCAGTGAGCCGAGATCACACCACTGTCCTCTAGGCTGGGGAGAGTGAGACTCTGTCTCAAAACAAACAAACAAACAACAACAACAAACAAAGATGATGACAGGGTAGTCAAAGCAGAATAGATGACACAACCAGAAACAACTGCCTCTCAATGTTGTATTCTGTCCACTGAAGTAATTTCTTTGGGTTTCTCAAACTCAGCACTACTGACATTTTGGGTTGAAAGATTTGTTGCAGATGGACGTGCTGTGCATTGTCAGATGTTTAGCAGTGTCTCTGGTTTCTGTCCAATAGATCCTAGTAGCATCCCTTCCCTTCCCCCCATTGTGACAATCCAAAATGCCTCCAGACATTCCCAAATATCCTCTAGGGGGTAAAATCTCCTCCAGTTGACTTTAACTTTTTAACCACTGCTTTAGCATTAATGAAGCTGAAATTGTGGAGAAAGCCTTAAGATAGCAACAGAGGTCGAGAAAAAACAAATCAAAACAAAAGTGAATTTGATTGCCTACCCTCTATTTCCTTTGACCTTTCAGTATGTATAAACTCCTTGAATACAGAGAGGGATATGACTAGGTGATTTTTGTTTCTTCATAGCCCTAACATACAGAAGAAATACACACAATAAATAAGCTCGTTTGAAATGACATTATTTCAAAATAACTTCATTTTCAGAGAGGAAAATGTATTGGATATTTGATTATGTACATCCTCTTCAATTCCAACAAGGCATAAAAATTGCCAAAAGATTACATTTGAAACTCATACGGCAACTTCTTACATAAGTGTGGAAGTGGCAAATTAACAGAGAACTCAAGTGGCGTTAGTTTTCTCTTTCATGCACCATTTGAATTGCCCTCAATTTTCATTTGCATCCCACACACCAGACTTCCTGCATTTACACAGCTCTCAAAGCTTCTGACAGCAACTTAAAGATTCAGGCTGTGGTTGGGGTAGACAGAAGTCTACCGTAAGCAAAAATGGCTAGGAATGCTCACTGTATACAAAGCCATTTTTAATTAATGGTTTACTTTCCAATTATAGAAAAGAAATCATAACCTTGCTTTCTTCATAAAAAGGCAAAAAAAGAGAGCCTTAACTCAATCTTATGATTATGATTATTATTATTTGCATCCTATCTTTGAATCTTAAATCTCCATTGTATTAGTTCATTCTCACACTGCTATAAAATACTACCTGAGACTGAGTAATTTATTTAAAAAAAAAAGAGTTTTAATTGACCCACAGTTCCGCATGGGCAAGAAAAGCCTCAGAAAATTTACAATCATGGTGGAAAGTGAAGGAGAAGCACGGCACGCCTTACATGGTGGCAGGAGAGAGACAGCAAGGGAAACTGCCACTTTTAAAACCATTATATCTTGTGAGAATTCCCTCACTACCACAAGAACAACATGGGGGAAACCGCCCCCATGAGCCAATCACCTCCCTCCAGGTCCTTCCCTCTACACATGGAGATTACAATTGGAGATGAGATTTTGGTGGAGACACAGAGCCGAACCATATCATCCATAAAGTGTGCAAGTATAATAATTTGTGAGAAAAATAACAATTATTTCAATTTGGTAACTAATAAACAGAAATCTGAGTAGTTAGGTAGCTAGCACTTTCCACACAGCAGATAATCTCATAAAATATTAACTGGTTGTTTGAGTGGTTAAAATTTAACAAGAATTATTAAGTAAAATTAAATTATAAATGTGTCTTTTACCATCAAAATTTTAACAGTTCCTAAGTCGATTTTTTGTCTGTTTGTTTTTTGTACAAAGTACTATATGAACCTGCTATACCTAATAAAATTTGTTGAGGGTTACATAATGAAGCAAACAAAAATCATTCTCTACAATAGAGAAGAAAGGAAATATTATACTGATTGGCAATTTGGAACACTAAGTTGCATACTTTGGAACACTAAATTGCACACATAACATATGTACAAAAATAAGAAGTGGTCAAATATATATTGATTTGATATCTAAAATAATAATATTCCCAATAATATGTGAACTATAAAATGGGGGTATAATGGGTTGGGAGAATGTTATTTGGCTTATTGAAAGTCATAGTTTTAGAGGAAATATTTCTTTCATCATTTAACATGGCTGTATATGAAAGCAATAATTATAGAATAAAGTCAATCTTCCTAACCACAGTATATAGCAAAAATATTTGTAAAACCACCATATACTTAAATTATTCAGTATTTCTTACAAACTAATGAAAGTTTTAAAATCTGACTGAAAAGCAGACATTTCATTTGATTAGGCCCTGATTTTTCTCAAGCACAGGTATATCTGATGTAATTCAATTTTAATGACATCATTTAGCCACTGCTAATATGACAATCTAATAAGCCTTCGGTGGTCAATTGTTACAGTGTCTACTTTCTTTTTAAGTCCAACCCATATCCTTTTATAGAGAAAAGAGCAGCACTCCAGAAAAGGAAAAGAGAAACGGGGTTATGTAATTGTATGGGGGGTGGAGAGAAAAGAGAGATTAGTTTTTCCATGAATGTACTTTCCTTATGCAATGTGATTGCCTGAAATGTCCTTTACTCTTAAAAATCCTCCATCAAAAGTTCTACTCATTCTTATGACCCAGCTAAAATGCCTTCTTCTCCAAGACTTCCTTAATCTTCCTTCTGGAACAGATATCACTTTTTATTTTCTCCTCACGTATTTGCATATATGCATGGATCTTTCTTATGGTGATGGGTATATTCTGACTCATGATAGCTTTGTATGCAGAACTTATCTTCCCTATTAGTAAGTTCTTTAGTTGTATCAATGACACTATCTTTCAATCTTCAGATTATCTAATATAGAAATATTCAATTATTGTTTAATAATTTTTCCTCCTCCTTAGCCCATAGGCAAATGAATTTCCTAGAAATACAGAAAAATGAGGATGACCTAGAAGATAAATTCTTTGACTCATTCACCAAAATGATGGTTGTGTAATACTACAAAAGAGGCAGACCTCTCTCAGTAGGAATATCACCAATGGGGATTCTCAGGACCAAGATATTAATGTTACGACACTTAGAATCTTGCCTGTATGAGTTCTCTAGGGGTGCTATAACAAAATGCCACAGACTGGGTGGTTTTTAACAACTGAAATTTATTTTCTCATAGTTATGGAGGTTACAAGTCCAGGACCAATATATTGGCAGGTTTGGTTTCTTCTGAGGCCTCTTTTCTTGGCTTGTAGATAGTCTGCCTTCTTACTGTGTCTTCACATGGTCACTTCTCAGTCTGTGTTGTTTGTACCCCAATCTCATCTTGTTCTAAGAACACTAGTCATATTGGATTAGGGCCCATCCTAATGATCTCATTTTAACTTAATTACCTCTTTGAAGACCTTAGCTCCAGATACAGTCACATTCTGAGGCACTGAGGGTCAGAGATAACACATACTAACTTAGGGAAACACAATTCAGCCTATCACACTGCCTATTTGAATTTCTAAATGTCTAACTATACCATTTTCCTTAATATTTCACCATGGCAAGTCCTAAAATGAATAAAGATATACAACTTGTATTTGTTTTCTGTTGTATATATTTACCATGTTGTTTCCAATTGTATACCTATGTTAAAGAAATGCTAATTTTTAAATAAGAAATAATATCTCTCAGGGAATGGTAAGAATTCTAGTTCCCTAGAACTTTTTCAAAGAGAATCTGAAAGTATTTCATAAACACTGTTTATCTAAGTGACTCTCTAAAATACCAGAATTAGGTTTTCCTGTGTTTTTGGATCTTTTTTTTTTTTTGAGACGGAGTCTCGCTCTGTCACCCAGGCTGGAGTGCTGTGGCCACATCTCAGCTCACTGCAAGCTCCGCCTCCCGGGTTCGCGCCATTCTCCTGCCTCAGCCTCCCGGGTAGCTGGGACTACAGGTGCCGCTACCTCGCCCCGCTAGTTTTTTGTAGTTTTTAGTAGAGACGGGGTTTCACCGTGTTAGCCAGGATGGTCTCGATCT
>NW_012121154.1:3978033-4017820 GCF_000951035.1 Colobus angolensis palliatus | reverse complement strand
GTGTTAGCCAGGATGGTCTCGATCTCCTGACCTCGTGATCCGCCCGTCTCGGCCTCCCAAAGTGCTGGGATTACAGGCTTGAGCCACCGCGCCCGGCCGTGTTTTTGGATCTTAATAGTATCTTTTTTTCAAATTTGTATTATAAATCACAGAATATGAATACATACATATCTTGTGAATTCTTATTTTATTCCTGTTTGTTCTGACCCCAAAATATTCCTTTTCTGAAGGAATAAGACTTTGCTTATATCCAAGGCCTCAAACATAAATGGGTGCATATAATTTAGGGATTTGATTCCATGTCTGAAAAATCAATTTTTTTAAAAAAAGAGCTGTGGGTACTTTTGGCATTTCTCATACTCTGCTTTTACTTGTTCATAAATATGAAACATGAAAAGCATAGCTAGGTTTTGCCCAGGAGCAAGCATTTTAAAGTAAGAAGAAAAATCAATATCAGACAAAAAACTTATTGAAGTAGCACTAAAGGATAAAAATAGCTAGTTATTTTTAAACGCACCAGATAGGTATAGTATCTTCATCTGTTCTTTCTTATCTTGAGAGCTACTAACACTCTACTATGAATATAAAGCAAAAGCCAAAAAAGGAAACAGGTCAAACTCTAAGTACTAAATATAGATAAGCAAGGCAAAGAATGTTTCTTATTACGTAAATCGAATTTGTTTACACTTTTTGACAGATAACACCTCCACTCCTTTGGAAAGAGTGACACTGAATAATTTGCCTGTATTTGATCATATTTTTAACATCAAAGTGCTTATGAGAGAATTGCTTATCATCTGCCTACAAATGAATATATCTTTATATGTACAGGCATGACATTTGTTAACATCAAAAAAGATGTATGATTAAATTTTAGGGAGTATCATACATAGTTTATACCTTAAGCCAAATATAATACATTATTATAAAATAAGATATTAAAAATGAGCTCCTTCATCTCTTACATTGTCCTGTAAATATTCATTGATTTTGAAGATACTGGAGACATTTTAGATTATCATCGTCAATGTGATTTGCATACTGAGTTCAAAATCCACTTCTTTTGGTTTTCACATTATTAATAATGGAAAGAAGACTGCTATAAAGAACCCACAAAATGTATGTGTGTGTGTGTGTGTGTGTGTATGTGTATATATATATATATATATATCTTTACAATCTTGACATTTTTAGCACACACAGTAACAACTTTCACTTATTGAGGGTTTACAATTTTCCACTTTATTAAATGCATAAACATGATCACATCAATCCACAAAAGTCCTTTGAAGAAATATTTCACTCCTTATAGATAGGAAAATAATAAACTAAAGAATTTAAATATTCTCAAAGTCACATATGAATAACTGGGAGATCCATGATATGAATCCCGGTTTGTTTGACTTCAGTCTATAGTTTTAACCAATAATTTATCCGTCTACCTCTCACACACAACACACACACCCCCACACCCACCTCAAGGATATACCACACAATTGTCTTAACGAAACTCAGAAATGCAAGCAACAGATATTTTATATGAGGACCAGATAGAAGGTCCAAATTTTGTTTCAGAATGGAGTTTCAAAGGTTTTTTTTTTTTGCACAACTCCAGCATACACTCATCTTTCTTCACTGAACTTTGCTAGGATTTACAATGTAAACATGTTTTAGTGCTGGGCTGCATACTGCCTTATTAGTTTGCTGCTTTATATCTGTCTGTCTTGTTTTCCCACATTTATTTAGAATTTAAATTTCAGATTGTTATAGGATTATGGCATTGCTATATTTAGTATTGTTATAACATGTATTTATGTTATTTGTCCAGAGCTCTTATACAAGAATAGCATATCTGTTCTTTTTTTTTTTTTTTTTTTTTTTTTTTTTTGAGACGGAGTCTCACTCTATCGCCCAGGCTGGAGTGTGCAGTGGCCGGATCTCAGCTCACTGCAAGCTCCGCCTCCCGGGTTTACGCCATTCTCCTGCCTCAGCCTCCCGAGTAGCTGGGACTACAGGTGCCCGCCACCTCGCCCGGCTAGTTTTTTTTTTTTTTTTGTATTTTTTAGTAGAGACGGGGTTTCACGGTGTTAGCCAGGATGGTCTCGATCTCCTGACCTCGTGATCCACCCGTCTCGGCCTCCCAAAGTGCTGGGATTACAGGCTTGAGCCACCGCGCCTGGCCCATATCTGTTCTTTTATAAACACGTTGCTAACTTGGATGAGTCATCAATCCATAGTAAAGACAATTATTTGAAGGCCAGATCAGTTCAGGTGCCCTAGACTAAATTACCTTGCCACCTAGAAGATGAAACCACCATGAATCAGATCATATTTCAGGATCTTCTTCAGTGACATAAAGCCAACTGAGCTCTTGGTTAATTGCAGTTTCATTCACACCCCAGGTCACCCAGAAATCAAAATATCCTTGGAGAGATTAGGTAATTATAATATTTTACTCTTTTCCCTCCATTCCACACTAATACTGCAGGTAACTGCAAATTTACTTGACATTCTTTAAAAAGAAATCAGTATTCCTTGAAGAAGACAGCTAAGTAGCTGACTGGCAGAATGTCTGTAAAGGTATGATTATAAGCTTGTGAAACATATGAGACTCATCCTTTCCTTTATTTATGGCAGCTCTGTCATGCTTCAGACTCTCTATTCTCACCTACTGCTGGTTTAAAGAGCACCACATTACAAAGCTCACATATTCCTTTATCCTTTTTCAAATTTCAGCTTAAAAAAAAACTATTCTGAGCCCACTATAATACACTTACTTGACTATATAACATGTACTTTACCTATATTTGTATGATAATGTATTTCTTATCTTATACCTACACACGATTGGGAAAGTTAAGTAACCTACACATAGAAGTTATTAGAACAGATTGCTTAGTCATGGTTGAATGTGCTCCCAAACAACAATAATATACTCTTTTGCATTTTGATCAAGCTGACTTAGCCACCTGCTGCTGATTTTTCACTAAACTAATTTCTCCTACAGTCACCAAGTTCACCTCTTAGGGAACAGAAAGAAAAATAAGACACTTTCAGCCTGCTCTGTCAGTCTCTAATATATAATATTTTGATGAAATATGACTTCCTGAAAGATGAGAGCGCAATATATGAAAAATAAATCCACTGACCAGCAAGGCGTGATACAAAAGCACTTTGTGGTCTGATAATATGATGCAACATTTGTTGTACCCCATTAACACTGCAGTCAAGGCCAAGTTCCTACAGTTCAGTGCACAACAGCCAGTATGCTGAGAAACAAGATGTTGGGGCAAGGAAGGTGACATTATTTCCAAGAGCCAGCAAATCAAGAGGATGGCAGACTAAGGTCCTAAAGAAGCATCTAAAGTTAACATGAATTTCAGGCTCCTTTTATTTTAGTGGAAGATGGAAGAGTGAAGGAGCTGAGGTCAAGAGGTTACCAATGATCACAGACATCTGTGTGACAGCAAGGGTCTAGGGTCTGGGGGCTTCGTGAACCTTCTTTGTCTTGGTCGGGTCACAATGCTCCTATAAATCTTTAACACAACATTGTTACTTCTATGTATGCCCTCCTTATCTCCTTAGGGGTTAGTTTTGGGAACTTTCCTTGCTTTAAACTATAAACTAAATTCCTTCCATGGTTAGCTGGGCCTACTGCAGAGATAAGTAAAAGTTAAGCTAAACGATATCACCTTGGTGAGGACTGAGTGGTTGGAAGCACAATGGAGTTAGTCATGCTAGGCCTCCTTTTCACTGCTACAATTTAATAAAATAAGATAAATTGAGGTTTCATCAGCTTATTGTGAATAAATGGTACAAAAATTCTAGTTCCCATTCTCTCCTATCTTTCCTCAAATTTGTTATTTCTTCATATGATCTTCTGCTTCCTGACCCGTATACAGTCTTCTTTCCCTAGGTACTAGCTCCAGTCCTTTGTTCTCAGTGCACCAAAGGGGATTCCAATCATTAATATTGTGTGTGGTTGAGGGCTTGAGTCCTTAGGAGAGGCAATGTGGGTCTGAAAGCAAGTTCTAGGGTACATTCTTTGACTGACTTATACTTGAACTTTCCCTCATGTGTAAAACTGCAAAAAATAAATAAATAAATAAAAAACTGGAAGTGCTTTTAAAAAAAAAAAAGTAAACACTTTCTAAACCAATTAGAATATTATGTGGCATAAAACACTCAATAATGTAAGTTATTAGTGGTGGGAGTAATACTATTAATCTATATACTATTATTTCTTGGCTTCAAACACCACACTCTACTTGTATTCCTTGGCATTAACTATCATTTATACACTGTTGACTTCTAAATTGAAATTTCTTTCCTAGACATCTATAAGAAAATGATTAAAAAATACAGCTCTCAACAAAATGTTAGCAAATCAAGTCTAACAAAGTATAAAAAGAAAATTATATACAACAACCAAGTGTTGGATTTATCCTAGGTATGCAAAGCTGGGTTAACATTTACAAATTAATGTAATTCCACTTTGGGAGGCTGAGGTGGGTGGATCACCTGAGGTCAGTTTGAGACAAGCCTGGCCAACAGGGTGAAACTCTCTCTCTACTAAAAATATTATATATCAGGAGAATTGTTTGAATCCAGGAGGTGGAGGCTGCAGTGAGCCGAGATTTCACCACTGCACTCCAGCCTGAGTGACATGAGTGAAATTCTCTCTCTCAAAAAAATTAATGCAATCCTTCACATCAACAGGATATATTAGAAAAGTAATATGATTATATGAATAGATGCAGAAAAATCATTTGACCACACCAATCCATGATACAAAACTGTACTGGAAATTAGGAATTAGGGGAACTAATCAGGGGAACTAAATCAGCAAACTAGGAATAGAGGGGAACTTTCTCAACTTGATAAAGAACTTCTACAAAACATCTACAGCTAACACCATAACTAATGGTGAGAAACTAAGACACTATTCCCATAAGATTGGGAATAAGGCAACAATGTCACCTCTCATCACACCTATTCAACAGTGTACTAAAATTCTTGGCTAATGCAATAAAAACAGGGAAAAAGATATATAGGTTGGGAAGAAAGAGATAAAACTGATTGTTCACAGATGACATGATGTTCTATGTGTAAAATCCCCAAGAGTCAACAAAAAAAAACCTCCTGGAACTAATAAGTGATTATAGCAAGGTTGCACAATACAAGGCTAACATATCAAAGTCAATGTCTTTCTATATACCAGCATGAACATTTAGAATTTGAAATAAAGAAGTTAATACCATTTATATTAGTACTAGAAAAAGTAAAATACTTAGGTATAAATCTAACAATTATGTAAACAATCTATCAGAGGAAAACTATACAGCTCTGATTAAGGAATTTTTTTAAAGATCTGAATAAATATAGAGACATTTCAAATTAATGGATAGAAAGACATTATTTTTAAGATGTCAACCTTTCTAATTTGATTTATAGATTCAATGCAATCCCAATCAAAATCTCAGCAAGTTATTTTGTGGATATCACCAAACTAATTCTAAAGTTTGTATGGAAAAGCAAAGAAGAAAGTTGAAGGGCTGTCATGACACAGTTTCAATACTTACTATAAAGCTACAGGAAAAAAGATAGTGTGGTTTTGGCAAGAAAGACAACTCATAGATCAATGGCACAAAATAGAGAACCCAGAAATAGACTCACACATAGTCAAAGGAACAACGGCAATTCAATGGAGAAAGGATGTTTTTATTAACAAATGGTGCTGGAACAGAGATATATCCACATGCAAAAAAAAAAAAAAAAAAGAATCTAGACTTAGATCTTACACCTTTCACAAAAAATAACTCGAAAATAGATCAAAGACCTAAAAGTAAAAAGTAAAATGATGAAACTCCTAGGAGATAACGTAGGAGAAAATCTAGATATTTGGTTTGGAGATGACATTTTAAATATAACACCAAAAGTAAGATTCATGAAAGAAAAAAATTCATCAATATTAGCCCATCAGTTGTAACAAATGTACCACACTAATGCATTAATAGAAGAAATATGGCCAGGGAGAGAGTGAGATAGGAGATAAGTACAAAGTACTCTTCGTCCTTTCTGAACAATATTTCTGTAAATATAAAACTGCTTTAAAATAAAATCTATTAAATAAAAAACAAAACAAAACCCTAGAGGCTCTAGAGCTTGAATTATTTGGAACCCATACTATGTCTACTTTCAAACTATTTGAGCTCAGCTATTACTTAACTTCCATAAGACTACAGTTACACTGGTAAAAAGGAAACACTGATAGTCCTGTTAATTGATAATATTGAATTTAAATAAGATAATAGTTATCATGTATTGAGCATAGTGTCTCAAATTATTTTATTCCAAACTCATATTTGTAAACTACCTACCAGATGTTCTACAGGAATCAAAAATCAACAAGCCTCCAGAGTAAATTATCTTTACTCCTCTGCTTTCACACCTTTCTCTTGTGCCTCTACCTCGTTGGTAGTTTTATAGCTGTTAGTACATTTGTACTATCTAGAAACAAAGATAATCTTGACGACTTTCCTTCTGCTTTACTTCACATACATAATTGGTCACAAAATCATTTTAATCCTATCATGTAATTAGTTTTATAATCCAACCTCTTCTCCCTTCATATTTCTGTATTAATCATCTTAATCTAATCTACTATATAATCCTCCAAATTGAAGTCTCAGACTTCATTGCAATCTTTGTACTTATTCATCCTCTACACTGCTGTCTGAATAATTTTTTAAAAGCCAAATAATATCCTACTTATAATGCTTAAAATGGGTTTATATTTCCCTCTTGGGAAAATTCTTTTTTCCCAGTAGGATGCCTAATCTGTCTTTCTTACCTCTTTGGAATTACAGATTTATGTACAGTATTCAGTCATGTTAGCCCACTTGAAATTTACTATACATTCTCTATGCACTCATGTCATTCTCTATTCCTGAGACACATCCTCTCTCCTTTTTTCATCTAGATAATTCTTACTTATATTTGATACCCAGATTAGGCATCACTAAATCACTTCCCTTTCCAACCTGCTCTTACAAATAATATGTCTTCCCTTCTGTACCACTCCAGCTAACCATTACACACTGGAAGACTTTGTTTTCCTATCCTTGCAAACTAAATGTAAGCAACCTGGCATCAACAATTCAAACATATATCTCATAATTAGCTAAGTCATTAGGACACAAAATGTGCCCATCAAATATCTGTGAATGTTGGAGGAAGGAAAGATGGAGGGAAGTATGGAGGAAAAGATGGTAGTAAGGTGTGATGGAAGAAGGAAAGAATGGAAGAAAAATTAAAGCAGAGACTACTTTGGTAAGCTCATTTAAACAAAGAGAAAGTAAAACATTTAGTGAGTTCCACAGTGACCAGGGAATTGAGCCATGTTTCAGAGCTATCTAAGTATCCATACTGGTCTGGAAATTAATTCTAAATCCATCTAGTCATTTTGAATTTTCAATAACTCTCTAATTTTCAATCTAATTACTTCCTAAGCTGCAATAATATTGCAATATTTTATTTAATTGAAAACAGAGTCCATTTTAAGATGATAATATTTTATATACCCCAGAGGGAAAAAATGTCAAACTTTAACAAAACTACCAGACACATCTTCACTTCAGAGATGTTGAAATGTGGAAAAAACGCATTGTAGAATCTATGAAATATAGGCATATACAAAGTGAAACAAATTCTTGTAGACCATTAATCATGTAACACAAAAGAATAGAGAAACTTTTAGCCATTGCTTGTACTCATAAAAAGCACCAAATAGCCAGAATAACGACAATGATCTGAACTTTGGTTCAAAAATTTTCAATAGTCACTGCCAAGAAAGAAACATGATAGTTTACATGATTCAGAAAGTCTACAAAATGTTCTCAAGTTCAGTTAAAACCAGTTATTCTGGAAACAAAAGGCAAAAGAAAAAAGTTCTACCTTTTCTATCAATTCTTAAGAGCTCTCTCATGCAAAAAGAAATGATGCAAAACCAACATCTAGATGTGCTTCAGTGCAATACACAGATACAAAATGATCCTAATGCAATATGCCTTAATATTGGAAATCCAACCAGCCCTGAAGGATAATAGTTTTTTTTCTTTTCCCTTTTTAAGAATTGGCAGAATAAATGCCAAATATATTTAATTTTTCACAGTATTATTTACTCCAATATTATAGCATTGTTTGAATATTTGCATAATTAATAAATTAGAGGGTGAAGTCATTTTTTAGCCATGAGAAGATGCATTATTTTAAAAATTAATTAAAATTATAAAGATATTAATTTTATGGTATGAATCAAAAAATCAATTCAGGCATTAAACCAGAAACACAAACATCAAGTGGCTGAACAAAAATTCTCCCTTCTGGACAGGATGCAGTAGAATCAAAGGTCAATTGGCTGAAAAATGAGTACAATTTTAATACAAATAATTGGCAAGGCAAGCGTGCATTAAGGCAGAAGCATTGCCAATGAGGAGAAATTTCCACCTTGGGAATTTAATTTTGTTTAATCAGTTGAGAAACTTCACAGGTAGATACTTTAATTCAAATGGAATTTAAATATTCCAACCATAGCACAATGAAGTAACAATAATTTTGCAACTCGAAACATTTCTTAACTTTTCCACCCTTCCACAATTAATTTTAAACATCAGCTATCTTGAGTATTTTTATTTGCTGAAATGCCTAGATTAGAGTTATCCTAATTGTAAGCTCCATCTCCTCACACCTGAAAATCTTCTGAAGGATTTGTATATTACTACACTGCTATCAGAACTTCATCACTATAGGAAACAGCACGTTTTTGCTAATAAAACCTTTGACTTTTTTCAACACTATTTCCCACAATATTGCAAATAATCCCAAAATAAATTCAAACCCTAAAGGGTCACATAAACTGTGGAATAAATGGGACACCTTCTCACCCATTGGGCAGTAAGACAGGGTGGAGAGGAAAGTGCCTAGAGAAGAATTTTAGAATGAGATTCCTAATGGTCTGTGACATTCCGTCACAATTACTTATTGATTTCATTTCAAGAGACTCACCACAGGCTTTATGGAAAGCAAAATAAAAAGTGATGACCTTTTATTATTTTGGGAACTAAGGGAGCCTTATGAAGACTCTATTTTAACCTTAAAAGTCAGCTTAAAATTACTTAGTTGATCTTTTATCCCCAACATTGCATTTCCAGTGTGCATGTGGACTTTTCATGATTGTCTCTATCAGTTAGACACTGTTTGGATCTATTTTTGAAAGCAGGCAATTGCAAAGCTGTCAAAGTCAATTATTTGCAGGGATGAAGGGTAGTAAGGGAGGTTGTTGTTAGGTATAAGTGATTTTGCAAATTTATAAATTCCCTAACAAACAAGAAAAATTATTGCTGAATATATTTAAAAAACATGTTGGAGTTAAAAATTCTAGAATATTGTGTTTTGTTTCTACTTTTTATTCTACATAGTAAGGAAAAGCTATCAGGTAAACAAAAGAAAGATAATCCAAGTAATTAAATATTTCTTCTACATGTAAATTCAGGTCAAATCTAAAAATGCTACTATTCTTTAGAAATCTAGTAACCAGAATGCTTCAAGACATCTATCTTCTCTGTTGGGTGGGTGCTGCTATGATCTGCACAGGTACAGACGTTTTAATACACAGGCTATAGCCAGTGAATTGGGAACCAGGGCGCAACATGATTTTTTATTTATTATTGATATGTATTAATTGCACATTTTTATGGTATACATGATCTCAGCAATTTAGTTGTGTTTTTCAAAAAAGTATATGGGCTCTAAAGCAGAATCATTAGGAGTGTTTATTTAAGATGTAAGTTTCTGGGCCTTACACCTCAGAATCACTTTGGATTGAATCTCAGAATCACTTTGGAGTAAATACTAGATATTAATAATTATGTTAAGCTTATATTTTTATAACTCCATTTTGAGATCCTTATGCACAATAAAATTGGAGAGTCGCTGCATTAAAACAAATACATAGTATACATGTTCTTAGATTTACTCTATATTTCACCGGGAGACAATTCTGGATTGAATAACAGACAATAAACAGACTCCTAAAATGTTAGAGTTTAAACTAAGTTATATTCAAACAGTTTAGAAAAATGTGTTTTTATATATAATTGCCCTCGATTAAATGTTAACAGAAATAATACAAATTAGTCAATATCCATGTCAAATGAGGATAATAAATGCACTTGTCTTTACATAGTTATTCAGTCATGAGTGGTCTGAACTGTCACTTTGTGATTTAACCAGAGAAAATATTCAGCTCCTACTCTCATCTATATGTATATTCTGAGGTTATTTCAAATAGTCTTAAAAGATTATTTTAATCTCCAAATTACACAAATCCAAACTAATGAAGATGAAGACTTTAGCACCACAGAGATTAAGACTGGAAAGGAACTAAGGGGTCATTTAGTCCAGCAGCTTCATTTAACAAAGTTGAAATCACAGATGTTAAGGTGAGCAAGACAGAATTCTTGATACTTAATCCAGTACTCTTTATTTATCACTGTCTAGACTACAGGGCCTTCTACTGTTGTTTTAAACATTCCTTAAATAATAAAACTTCTCTTTTGACAGCTTTTAATTGTTTGGACTACTGCAAATAGTATAGCTAATATTTTATATTCATCTAACATGTACTCTAAACTGTATATTCCATCAATTAAGTATAGTACAGAGATGTTATGTGCAGCAGTATCTATTAATATTTGTGTTATTAAGCCATACAACTACTTTTAAAATGCTTTTTCTTTTTTTTTTTTGATGGAGTCTCACTGTCACCGAAGCTGGAGTACAGTAGTGAGATCTTGGCTCACTGCAACCTCCACCTCCTGAGTTCAAGCGATTCTTGTGCCTCAACCTCCTGAGTAGCTGGGACTATAGGTGTGCGCCACCACACCTGGCTAATTTTTGTATTTTTAGTAGAGACAGGGTCTCACCATGTTGGCCAAGCTGATCTTGAACTCCTGACCTCAAATGATCCACCTGAAGGAAAATAACAATTATAAGTAAAAAAAATTTTTTTTTGAGGCAGAGTCTCACTCTGTCACCCAGGCTGGAGTGCAGTGGCACGATCTCGGCTCACTGCAAGCTCTGCCTCCCGGGTTCTCGCCATTCTCCTGCCTCAGCCTCCCAAGCAGCTGGGACTACAGGCGCCCGCCACCATGCCCAGCTAATTTTTTGTATGTTATGGCTTCCATCAGGTTCTTTGTCAATAATGCATAGAGATTGGTTAAATAAATTATTTGTCATGACTGTATTTTTGGCTTTCTCTTATTTTTATTAAAAATAATTTATAGTCACTCTTGTCTATATCAGGATGAAAGTGATCTGCCCACCACGGCCTCCCAAAGTGCTAAGATTACAGGCGTGAGCCACTGTGGCTGGCCCCTATAACTTTTAAATAATCTTTTTCTTAGGATCTTATACCTACATCACGATTGATCTATATATTTGAAACATAAAATTAGACATGGAACTTACTAAAAATTTTAATGGAAAGAAAATCAAAATCTTACATTGAAAGAAAATCAAAATCTTACATTTTGCATATTTTATGCTTTCTTATAATTCATCTCAAAGTATGATAAAAAATACAGATAGTATCACTCTAAATCATTTGGATAAAATGCAATCAACTAGTTTGGTTCCTAATAACAAGAGATATCAGAAAACTTGATCCTTAATTTACTGCAATAGCCAAAGAGGATGAGACAAAATGTATGACTGTCTTCAGGGAATAGAATATGGGCAGTTTGGAGCTTCTGAAGCTTAACCAGAGAAGTTTGCTTTGAAGAAGAGAAGCTGCGTGGGTTCTTTTAAAAGCTTCCACATATATTTAAGGCTCAGGCGTATTTCATGTGGCCACAGAATATATAACTATAGGTGGAAGTTGAAAAATACACATTTCAGTTCATTATTTGGAATAATATTCTCACAGAGTAGTTTGAAATTGGGACAGTTCGCCTCAGATGCTCCACTGAGGACTTAGGCATTTAATAGGGAATTGAGAATCACTTGCTGCAAGTAACCTCAAAGGAAACAGCATTCTCTGTCAATTTTTCTGCTGTTAAAAGTCAAAGTGCAGTATATTTTGAACCACTTTAATGGTACATAGAGCTGACAATTTCTCAGAAAGTATTACATCCTTTTAAAAGACAGAAAACATAAAAGAAGCTGAGGCACTTCTCCAACATACAGTCTGACATCAATATACCATTAAATTATAGACAACAGTAAAACTCGATAAATTGTTATGCAATATAACTACCATATATCAATATAGATCAATTGAATATATATACCTCAATAATAATTGCTAATATTTATCAAACAATCTTTCAGTTTCTGTTCTAAGAATATTGCCTAAATTAACTCATTAATCCTCCTCACAGCTACTGTATTTTTCCCATTTTATAGGTAAGGAATCTGAGAGATGGGGGAAGGGGATTTATATTACATGCCCAAGTTCATAATATCAGTGTGTAATCCTGGGCAATCGACTCCAAACCTCACCCTCTTAACAACTATGCAATGTTACCTCCATGCAGGCAGCAAGGGACTTACCCGGGTATTACACAAGAGGAATAATGACAAGTCAGCATTTACAAAAGCATTATTCAACATGAGCAATGACAATACTCATTTGGGCAAAATTACTATTCCTTAATAAATAGCAGCCCTCTCCTCCCTCCTTAAAAGGAATGCATAACTATAAATGATCTCAGATTAGAAGGAACTAAAATTCCTTCTTACATTTATTCTTGTCAGAAGCACAATCACCAATAGTTTTATGAGCCATAGCATCTTTAAAATTGAGAAAATAACATACATATACACTATATATAAGATATAGTATATACTATTTACAGTACCACCACATTCTTTCTTCTCTGATGTCAGTAGGAAACTTATCCAATCCTGTAAGTTAAACTTTCTTAGCACTTTTGGAACATAAGGTGCACCAAGGGTCAATTCTTTCAATTTTACTCAAGCAGTCACTTCTCTTAGGTGTATAAAATCATATATATATATAAAATAAAAATTAAAAATAAGATGAGATCAACCAATAAAGGAAAGGTTTGGCTATCACTATGAAATTCCTGGCTTTAAAAGATAAAAATATGTAGATCACAAAACTAAAAATCATGGAAACTTTCATCCTAATATAGACAAGTGACTATAAATTATTTTTAATAAAAAATAAGAGAAAGCCTAAAATACAGTCATGACAGAAATTTATTTAACCAGTCTCTATGCGTTATTGACAAAGAACTTGACCAAAGCCATAAATCTAAGTACCAAATCATGGGATCCATTCAGCTTCGCAGTTAAGAGGTGAAGAGCTATGCCATCTGAAAGAAGTACCAAGATGGAAATCTTGCAGGGAGGTCAGGTAGAAGTCAGTGAAGGAGAGAGCAATCAAGGTTTCCCAATTAGATGGAAAGTAGGAAGGACAGCAGAATGGAAAGACATACAGAAAACCGTGTAATAACATGAAAGGAATTAAGGAACATCTAAGTCCTTTAGAAGTGTGCTGAGTCTGAAGGAGTTTGTGATGCAAGGTTAAGATGATTGTAGCATTTTTGGAGTGGAATACACTGAGGAGAAACAAAAACAGTCTAATGATTTCCGTGGCTTCTAGAGAGTTGCAACATTCATTTTCTGCAGCTTAAATTATGTTTCCCATGGCAAGAAAATAGCTGCATAGATAAACTTCCCTGGCAAAGTTATTTTTGATCTAGCAGAACCCAGTAATTCCAGACTGCAGAGACAGCAGGTAACAAATGTCCCCTTGAAAACCAAAACCCGAATTAGTATGTGAGCCCTCATTGGTGAAACGGTCAGACCTCAGCTTCCTTTTAAATAACACTCCCAACACACTCTCTATTAGTTGTCCTACATGCTTCCTGGAATCAAATCAGGATATTACTCCTGCTTGGCTCTGCCTTGGTGCTGAGGCTGCTGTTTTTTGACTGGCGTGTAGCTCCAAGTAATTGCCAGTTGCTCTGCCAAAAATGCCACCTGACCTTGCTGCTTATTATTGATTACTCTCTGCTATAGCTGACACCAGACAAGGGCTAGAGACCTGTCCCAGACTGCTGTGCATAGGGCTATCCCTCTGCTTCCAGCTGCTGCTCAGAACTTTCCCTCAGTTTGATGACCTCACCATTGTACCTTCCACCACTACATTCTCTCTTCTCTGATGTCAGTAGGGAACTTACCCAATCCTCTAAATTTAACTTTCTTAGCACAATTGGAATGTAAGGCACACCAAGGGTCAATTCCTTCGATTTTACTCAAGCAGTTACTTCTCTTAGGTGTATAAAAGTCACTGGTGTTGGTGTTCCATAGGGTGGGATGGGTACAGCTTGGTCCTAGACAGTTTCAAAAAATAGCACACTGAAGCACTGCTCTCTTTTCCCTGTTAGCCACAGATGCTGAATCCAGCTCCACAATGATATCATTTTAAAAGACTTTTACTTTCTGATGGGTGATGTAATACATCCTGATAGTTTGCTTTCCGCCACTGCTATCAGTCACAAACTACTCATCCATAAAGTGTGTAGATATACCAGAATATGTCTAAACATCAACACTGTAAGGTTTTAATTAATTTCCCAGAAGTCTTTTCTGCCCCATATAAATTATTGGGCACAACAGATATATAGGTTGTGTAGTAGTTTCTACTGCTGTGTAAAAAATTATCACTTAGTGGCTTGAAACAACAAAATTTTTTCATCCTGCTTCTGGTGGCCAAAAGTTTAGGAATGGTGTAACTGAGTTCTCTGCTCTGGGTCTCACAAGGTTGAAATCAAAGTGTTGGCTGAGCTATGTTCTCGTTTACAGCTTGGGGTCCTTTTCCAAGCTCATTCAACTTGTTGGCAGAATTCAGTTTTCTATTAGAGGTCTCCTGCTATTCCCTGCCATGGGGGTCTCTCTACAACATGGGAATTTGCTTTTTAAAGGCCAGCTTATGAACAGTTTCTTGCTCACTGCTCCTGTTCTTTGCCTTTTTTAAAGGTCTACCTGATTACGTCTGGATAATCTTTAAAGTCCACTAACTAGGGGATTTATTATTACATCTGCCAAACATTTTTTGCCATATAACATAATAAAATCAAAAGAGTGATAACACATCTTATTCAAAAGTCCAGCTTGCATTCAAAGGGAAAGGATTATAAAAAGGCATGAGCACAAGGGAGAAAATCTTAGGGACCATCTTAAAAATTCTTTCTACCAAAAGTGGCCTGGTTAACTACTTTTGCTTACCATATATGCAACTTTCAACTCCCTTTCTAGTATAGGTAAGTTTATTTCCTTGCTAAAAAAAAAATAGGATTCTTTCTGCCTTTATAGTTAAGCAGTGAATTGTATTACCCTAAATGACTCCTCAACTAGACACAATCATAAGCCATTAGCTTTAAAGCTAAGTATAGTCTTGAATCAACTCAGGATTCACTGTCTAACCATTTGGGCTGACCCTGGCTTTCAGGGGACTTTGAATACATAAGAAATGGCTTAGCTCAATTCTATTCCTGAGAACCTAAGGCTATTTTGGCATCAAGGTCATGTATTTCAAACATTTTAGGATTTTTAATTTGACAGCAAAGAAAAAGAAGAAGACTTTCCATTGCCTTATTCAGGTTATCAGAATGTACATGACATTGGTGACTAAGAGCCAATTGGCATAAGGTTAATAGTTAGCAAAGAAAAATGTGCACCAGGCTTTAAGAAGTATGTTTGGATATGTTAAATATGGATTTTACTTCATGGAGTTCAACACAGGTCCTCCTGGAAGGCTGTCTTAATGAAAACCTTATAACAATACGAATAATTTTTATCTACAATTGGATCTGAACTCAAAGTTCTCACCTAACTGGGGTCATTATAGGATTATGAAAAATCAATGCTCCTGCTAAGAAGTAACATTTGCTTTCACCAATATGCTAAATCATACGTAAAATTAAAATGTCCTGAACTATAACAGTCAATGTTTCTCTATATAAAAGGCAAATCATATCTACGCTCATAATAAAAGGGAAGGAGCTAATCATTTGAATCTGAACAAGAATTCTTCATTGATAAAAGTCAGTGTTTATATGCATTTTCTTCATTTTCTTTCATAGTGATATTACTTAATTGGGTAAAATAACATCTAAGTAGAATTATTACTTGAATAAAAGCAAAAATAGCTCTGCCAATACCTGGCGTAAGACCCCACTTGTTCTGCTTATCAACAGCAGACATTCACTGAGTGACTCCTACGTGTGAGGCATGTACCAGATTCAATACCACCCTATTCAAACATTGACTGTCTTAAATTCAACTTCTACTTCTCTGTTTAAATCTGTGTATTATCACATTTTCTGTTCAAACTCAAAACTTTGTATTTCCTTAGAACTTCCCATCTCCTCCATTCACCATAACTAATCCTGTTGGTAGTTTTATTGTGATACCCATCACAGAATTCCTTTCATTTTTATTTTCCCAGCACTCTTGTTAAGAACTATGTGCCATAATTCTCTATGATTGGATTGACTTTCTAGTACTCAACTGGATTTTCTGCCTAAAATTACTACTATTTCCAAATTTTCACATATATAACTGCTATATTAATATTCCTAAATTCCTAATAGAAGCTACTATTTTCTTCATATTATATTTCAGTGTCATTTGCCAGATTCTGCTCTAACTATACGTATTTTGTTATCTAAGTCTTGCAACAATCTAGGTAAAATTTTATTATTTCCATTTTTGAGAGGAAGAAACTAAATAAAATAATTACCAAGGAAGCTTTCTTGGTATAAATTCCTTAGAAGAAATTGAATAAAATAAACACTAACTTAGATCCAGGTATCTGATGTTAAAGCTTCTTTTTATAATTACTACTGTATTGTCTCCCCATGTAAATTAAGAACCTGGAACAGTGCACATTACTCATGAAGCTAAATCCAAGTTATTCACAGTGGAGCTCAAATCTGCTCTTTTGTTAATCCCTGAAAATATAGATGTTCCCTGATTTATGATGTCTGGTTTGTGATTTCTGACTTTACAATGGTGCCATATGCATTCATTAGAAACCATATTTCAGATACCCATACAACCCTTCTACTTTTTACTTTTAGTCCAGTATTCAGTAAATTACATGTGATATTCAACTTTTTCAAAAAAATAAATAAGCTTTGTGTTAGAGGATTTTGCCCAATTCTAGGCTGGTATAAGTGTTCTGAGTGTTTAGGCAAGGAAGGTGAGGCTAAACTATGATGTTTAGCAGTTTAGGTGTATTAAGGACATTTTTGACTTACGATACTTTCAACTTATGATGGATTTATCAGGATGTAACCTCATTGGGGAAGAGGCTGTGTATATAAATCACTTCTTCTATTGCCATTTTTCTGACATTTGGAATGCCACCATTCTGTATCTATTCAAATTTGATTTATTTTTTAGCCTGACCTCAAGTTTTGTCTCTACCTTGAGGTTGTCTCAGGCCTCAGGATGTCCCCCTCTTTAAAAGTTCTTAAACATCTACTTCAATTTTGCACTGATAAATATCTCTTAAAGTGTGGATATTTGGTTATTTTATTATACTGTGTAACATTTGATTGTTGAGGAAATACAAAGTATTTGAAGACAGTAGGCTCTAATTCAATGCAAACCTATTAAGGTTCATCCATGGGCAAGCTCCTACAATGAGAATGGTAAGGTGAATTCACCTCTATATAAAAGTGAATAAATGTGCTTTCTGAAAGAGTTTCCTTTCTGTGAAACAATTTCTTGGGTTATGAGATAAAGATACAAATTATGGTACAAAAACACAATAATCACAGGAAAATAAATACTTACATACACCATAAGAGAGACTCTTGAAAGGTTTAGTAAAGTAATTACAGTTGGGGAGATGATGCACAATATCATGGGAACAAAAAGAAGAAATATGAGTAGGGAAACAGGTCATATACTATAGGAAGAATGTTAGACTAGTCTGACAAAAAATGTAACACAGGAAACAAAAGGGTAGAAATTAATAAAACAACAGATAGAACAAAGCAGGGAACACTTTAAATGGCAGGCTATGGATTTCGGATTCTCTTTGAGGATGCAGCATGGTGTGAGTACCAGCTCATAATGAACACAGCATCTCACCACACATAGCTGCTGTTAGGATTAAAGAAAATAGTGTTCACAAAATACTAGCATATGGCCTGGAAAATAAATAGGTGTTCATCAAAGAGTACCTTGTTATTATTCATCCATCATAGTTCTGCTTTATAAACATAAAACTGCCAAGATTCCACAGGATGGGGACAGAAGGAAGAAATTGAGGCAGATCACCTATTAATGTGTCTCTGAAAGGACAGATAGATTCCCAGGGCACTCAAACTCAATTAATATCAGTGGGTGCAATTAGAAAATCATGAGTTCGTCTGTCTTTCTTAGAACATCATGGACATTCATGCTCTCTCAGAGAGAAGTGAAAATAATTGGAAAAAAGTAAGAACTGTAATTTCTAAATAATACTCCCTTTAACAGTCACATTTTTCTCCAAAGGGAACAATACATTCTGATGGTGGGAGATGGATTCTGTTGGAAACATAGAATACTATTGCTTTGCCCTTTCCAGTATCTCAGACATTTCATTTTCTTCACTGGAATCATTTTGTGTACATTTCCTCAGGCTAACCATCTTTGCAAAGCTTGGGTTCCAAAAAAGAGACTAAGTGGAAAGGAACAGGTTTTAGCCTTTCAGTCTTCCAATTTTCAGAGGCATATAATTCATCAAGTGTTTAAAAACTTGTTGATGGCTCTCTCCTTCCATGGGGAGCAGGCTTCTTGTAGCCAGTCAGCTCAGTATGTTCTTCCATATTTGCTCTTTTAAAATTCTTCTGCTTAATTTCTATAAGCCTTTTTCTACATAATTTCCTTGCTATAGTAATTCTCCCATTTTGTATGACATTTTTCCTAAATATTTTTTCTTAATTGTACTAAATATTTAAATAGTCACTTAAATAAAAACTCTTTTGAAGTTACCAATATTCTAAGTAAACTAAACACACAATTTTGTAGGGGAGCTTTAAACTTTATTTTCCTCAAAAGATAACAAAGAACTAAAGCTTTCAATCTTTAAAACTCTTTGGCTGTTGAAGAAGCTTTTTCCCATTTGGTTTGAATGTTCTCAAGAGAACACTTTCCAAAAATGCAGCTCAAAATGTTAAAAAAAAAAAAAAAAAAAAAAAAAGGCAAGTACTCCCCAGGCTTTAAACTATCTGTTGAAGATTTCAAAAAGAGAACTAAACTTCTCTCCTGTCTCATAAAAATTCTTTTTCAAATAAACTCTGTTTTAAGGCATAATACATTATTTTAGATAAATATGCAGATACAATGAAGAAACAGAAATAAATAACAATTGCAATTATTTCTATTATACAAAAGAAGAAAAAAAAAACACAGTATAAAACAGGAAAGCTTTCATTTGTCTTTCCTGTGCCTCAGCTAAATGGACAAATACATGAAAATCAGAACAGTTGTAGTTATAAGTGAATGGTGTTGAAAACAGGTCAGTAGCTGTGATGAAATCTGGTCACGAGACGTTCTTTAACAATGGGGAACAAACGTTAATTTGATAATCTTCTTGTGGCTGGTTTTACATCATGTTTTCAGTAGACTCTCATAGAAGATTATCTTTCCTTAATTGTATTCTGTTTGCTGTATTCATCCATGTTTCTGGGACAGGACTAGTCAAGGGAATGCTGCTTTAACACTTACATTTTCTTCTGAAGCTCTCTAATGCTTTCATGCATTTCAATCCTTGTGAATAAACACAATGCTTTAGTTCTTACATACGCTTTTCTATGAAAAGTTATGCTAACCCAATGACTTCCAGCTCTATAGAAGTCAATCAAGAAGTTAATTTTTGAAACTTTTAAAGAATCACTGGTCAAAACTTATCAATTCAGGTCTGACTTGTTACATTTATATTGATTGAACATTTATTGTATTGATTATGTTAAATTATCACTGTCTCAGCTTTTTATCTGCTATGTCTATCCATACCATTTTCTCCATTTTTATGTTCATTTTGTGCCTGCAACTCTGTAATAAGACTTGAAATAGGTGCTCATGGAATAAACCATTATTAACATACATGTCTACCTGCATGAACACACACCTACAAATACAAATTGAAGAAAAGGGCTCAGTACAAAAGATACTAGGACTTTGTCCATCTGTATTTTCACATTCCATATACTTTTTTGTGATACTTTTCATATTTTCCTTTTTGTATGCTGAGACCTATACCTTTAATTATGTTAGATTTCTGGTGGGTTTAGATTATTGGAATAGATATTGAACTTAGATTACTGTTGAGAACTGAATAATGTACATTTTCAGTTTTGCAACATGTTCTGTCAGGGTATCTCACTAAAATCAGCTCTGAGGAATGTTCAATGGGGCAGAAGGACAAATAAAAATAATATGGGCCTTAGACACAAAACGTGAGATGGAGCGCTGTTCTTCACATATGAGATAAACAAGTATTCTGTACCTACATTTTCCGAACTGTAAAATAACAACACAGATTAAATATCCCTAACCTGAAAATTAAAAATTTGAAATGTTCCAAAATCCCAAAATGTTTAGTGCTGACGTGACACTGCAAGCGAAAAATTTCACACGTAAGCACTTAATGCAAACTTTTATTTATGCACAAAATTATTAAAAATATCATATAAAATTATCTTCATCCTATGTGTATAAGGAATATATGAAACAAATTAATTCCATATTTAGACTTGGGTCCCATCCCCAAGATATCTCATTATGTATATGAAATATTCCAAAATTTTAAAAATCTGAAATCTAAAAGACTTCTGGTCTCAAGCATTTCAGAAAAGGGATACTCAATCTGTACTAACAATTACATCATTGAGTTGCTGCAAGTATTAATGAGAGATTACACATGAAAAGGGCTAGTACAGAGACTGGATTTCCAAGTTAGGAGCTTCCTCTTTTGTCTTCCCACTCTTAATTTTATCCATATTTCAGAGACTTTCTCTGAAATATTTATTCATCTATATTAATTCAGTTGACTGCTTGAGAGATCCCTCAAAATAAATTTCAAAGCAGAGAGTTTATTATTTTTCCTTTTTAGAAAGAGTTTTTTTCTTGTCTGTGTCTATAGGTATAACTTTTGAACTAGTATTGTAATAAAGACAAAGAGTAGAGTAGCAAGAGGGTTCTTCACCACTGAATCCCCTGGCCAAAGCCACACTGAGCACCCTCAGCCCAGGGGCTCATTCCATAGCAGCTGAACACGTACTGTCATGCCAACTGGCCTGGCTCCCACAGTTCTTCTCTGTTCAGCCACCACATTGGTTTGGGTTCGTTATTAAAGATCCATATATTTTCTTGTTTACCATGACTTGTTTTGTTATATTTTCATTTCTAAGTGAGATGTATCATCTTTGTACCTTTCCTTCTGCTGTAAGGCAATTCAATAGGAAGTTGGTGTATCACATTTAAAGATTGATACAACAAATCTCTCCTGTGTAAAGAAAGGTCAGAGAAACCGACATGCAAAATTTATAAGGAACGTTTCTAGGCTACAGCTTACATACTTTCTGTGCATATCTGAAACCAAGGTGTGTTTTCCTTTTATGTTTTAATGAGATTACTTTTTGTTTACCTTCTGCTAAGTTTTTGTTGTTGCTGTTGTTATTTTAAGCAGATAATATAATAAGAAGCAATATTTTTAACAGATAGGTATATATAAGAATTCTCCTTTTAACAATGTTGGGTAATATATAAAGTCAAAATTTTATATTAAAACTGAAATTTAGCCGTTTCCAGATTTTATACACACTAAACCAAAGTAAAAAGTTCTTCCTATTAGGTCTTTGCAGATGAAGAAATTAGCCTGAAACATAAGAGTTCTAGATAACAAGGACACAAGAAAAGAAAGATATTAACGAGAGTCTGCAGCATATTGAAAGTATCATAGTTAGGTCATAGTAAAAGGTAAGTAGGGAAAATCACTGATTTTTAATAAAACATGTAGTCTTTAATAATTACAAGCTTATCTGCAAACCATATTTGACAATGGATTAATATCCAAAATATATAAGGAACTCACACAACAAAATAACAAAAACAAAACAAACAAAAACCCCCCAGACAATCCAATTAAAAAATCTACTCAGCAAAGGACCTGAGTAGATATTCTTCCAAAGAAGACATGCAAATGACCAACAGGTATGTGAAAAGGTTCTCAACATTACTAATCATCAGGAAAATGCAAATCAAAATTACAAATAATATATCACATCATACCTGTTAGAATAGCTATTATAAGAAGACAAGACCTATGTTTTGGTAAGGGCATGAAGAAAAGAGAGCCCTTATACACTGTAGCAATGTAAATTAGTACAGCTATTATGGAAAACAGTATGGAGCTTCCTCAAAAAATTAAAAATAGAACTACCATATAATACAGCAATTCCACTTCTGGGTATATATCCAAATGAAATGAAACCTGTATTTTGAAGATATCTCTACACTCCCATGTTCACCGCAGCATTATTTACAATAACCAAGACATAGAAACAACCAAAGTATTTATTGATGGATGAATGAAGAAATTGTGACTATATACATAATACCTACACATACACACAGTGAAATATTATTCAGTGCAAAGAAAGACAAGTACTATATGATCTCACTTATATGTGGAATTTAAAAGTTAAACTCATAGAAGCAGAGAGTAGAATGGTGGTTACCAGGGGTTAGGGGGTGTGGGAAATGGGGAGATTTTGATCAAATGGCACAAACTTTCAATTGTAAGAGAAACAAGTTCTGGGGAACTAATGCATATTATGGGTGGTAATACATACGTTAATTACAGTTGTCCCTGAATATACATGGTAGATAGGTTCCCGCATCCTTCACTCCCATACAAAAAAATCCACTCCTACTCAAGTTCCACAGTTGGGCCTGCAGAACTGGCGTATAAGACACAAGTTTCGCATCCTGTGAATCCTGTATCATCGATTCATTTGGTTGAAAAAAATCCACTCGTAAGTGAACTCATGGGTTCCAACCTGTGTTGTTCTAGAGTCAACTGTAATTTCATTGTGGTAATAATTACACAATGTATACAAATATCAAATCATCATGTTTTATACCTTGAATATATTCAATCTTTATTGACAAGTGCTTTAAAACTTAAAAAATTTTAAAAAGAATTATAAGCTTGAAATTTCATATAAATTTTAAGTTTTAAAGTCAAGTTATACATGTACTTTTTCACATACACACATACTCTAAAACAGAAATATTAACATTTTACAGGATTGTTGTGCAGAGTAAAATAATGAATGTAAAGTGCCTAGTTCAGTGACTAGGACATAGTAAGTTTTTAATAAATATGTCAATATATAAATACACATGATCATCAATGTCACTCTTTATATTCTTGGCTCTTCACAACGTACTCTAAATGTCACTCGTTATATTCTTGGCTATTCACAACGTACTCCAAAGATAATACACACACACACACACACACAAAGACTGATGATATAAAACAATAATGGAAGTGAAAAGAACCCATGAGGGAAGAGGGGAAAGTACGCACTCAAGCCCTGTGGTGGTTTTAAAGATATGCTGACCAATTCTTTGATACTTCTTCCCTCAAGAGGTGAAGCTTGATTGCCTTCTTGAGTGTGGACTGAATTTAATGACTCACTTCTAAGAACTGGTTATAGCAGATATGATGGGATATCACTTCTGAGATTAGTTTATAAAAATACTTTGGCTTCCATCTTGGGCTCGCACTCTCTCGCACGGGCTCTCTCACTTCAATCTCTGTCTCTGGGAAATCCCATATTGGGAAAAACTCTATGGAGAATCCCATGTGGTGAGGAATGAGGCCTGGTGCCAACAGTAATGTCAGTGAGTCTGGAAGTGGAACCTCTAGCTCCAATTAATTTTTGGAGACTACAGCCAAGACCAGCTGCTTGACTGCAACCTCGGGAGACACCTAGAGCAAGAACAATCTTCTTCCTACATTCTTGATTCTTAATAACTGGAGCAAGTAATAAATGCTTGCTCTTCTATGTTTTGTGGTATTTTTACACAGTAATTTTTACACAGTAATTTGTTACAAACTAGGACACACCCTTAAACAGTGACAACAGAAACTGATCCAAATAAACGGTGATGGAATGAGACCAGAAAACAGGATTTTGGAGTTGTGGACTCAGCCATTTCAACATGGAGCGCCAGCTTTCTGTCTACTTCCTTATAAATTGCTCAAACTCAACTTCTTTAATAAAGTCTAATATTATTTATCACCATTCTACTCATCTCTTAAATGACTCCAGAAGACAAATGTAAGTATCATTATCGCTGATATTTATGTTTTAATTTAATTTTCAATGAAACTACTTAAACTGCTTTAAAGTATTTCTTAAATGTGACAATAGTTATATTTTCTTATGTGCAGTACTATTTTCTTTCCATGTAATGGTTGTTAGATTGAGAGACCTTTTAAACATTAAAATAAATGTATTCATTGTACTTGAAATCATCTATCAGTTTAGAAAGAAATTTGGTAACTGCTTCTAAGTGGCTCACTCTTCAAGTAATAAAGCAATGCCACATTTTACAATACCTATTCATTATTTTAATCTCAATATCTCTGTTCTCCCTCACCCTTTCTTTCTCTGTCATTTCCTCCCCAGTCAGACAGATGGGAGCACAGTGCTTTTTAATTAGACAATAATCGAATGCTGTCACTAATAATACATCATGAATCTTTCCACTACTACTAATGAAAAGAAGCTTTCCGTGGGTGAGAGTGAGGAAGAACAAAAGTTAGAAGGATATAATTTTTTTCTCCTTTTGAATACACTTTCAAATAAATACACAAACAATATAGTGATCTTTATTTGGTCATGTTGTTGGAAGATAAATGATTAAAGAAAACACTCTTCAAAGAACCTCAACAATAATTACATATATCTGACTTCAGGGTACAATTCTGCTTAAGATCTATCTGAAATGCAAGAGGAGAGCTATAAAACGTTGAGTATTTTCTACATGGAAGATAATTCACTTATTCTCTGCTGAATATGTGATTCAAACAGGTTATGTTATTCAAATTTCTTATTTTAAGCTTAATTTAGTTATATTTTGTTTATTATAATAAAATAATAGCTTAATGCAAGTGGAAGAAAAATTTTCTAAAAAGATTTTATTGTGATTTTGTTATGATTTCTAGCAATAATGCTTCATAAGAAAAATGTATGAGAAAATCTATGAGATGTATGCATGTATGAGAATTTCAACATGAAAACTACTAAAATATTTTATGAAGAACATATATTTTAGAATAAAAACTTGACTATTTAAAGATAACATTTTATACAACTGCCAAAACCTAACAAAATTAGAATTAAAAAGTCCTTTCTTTTTTGATTTAAAAAATAATATTATCCAAAATTTCTAATGTTATCTTTCTTCCTTTTGCATCTAAAATAGGATGAATTAGTCCTATGGCTTCTTCTTTTACCACACTCATCACCAAAAGTATTGTATTTACATTCCTATGTTTTCAGTTATATGTAAGAAATTGGGGAAAAATGAATTGAGAAAAGAGATAATGATTCCAGTACTGACTTTGCTGTTATCTCTGAGACCGTGTGCATAATACCTCCTTTTTCTGGGAGTCACCTTATTCAGCTACCAAATTAAGATTTGTAACAGTTTTGTTCAGCTACAGCATTTTATAAGTCTCAGATCTGATATCCAGATCTTATATTTCCTGAATGCCAAAGCTTCCAGTATTCTTCTGTACTACACATGTTCCCACTTGCTGATGCCTCAAAGTCAAATTTATTCAAACTAATGAATCAGCTCTTTTCTATGTAGCCATTCTCTGCTTTCCCTGATCAGTACATTATAATTCTCCATTATCCAGCCTTGGAAATCCATAATTTCTTGACTCCTTCCTTCCTTTTATCTTCAACATCAAATCAGTTGCAAAATGGTTTCTCTCTCTCTCTCTCTGTCTCTTTTCCCCCTCATTTCATCTGTTTTACTAGTCTATTACCTTTAAAATTTCATTTCCACCATGCTATTTCTGATCTTTATTGCTACTCACTTGGACAATTGTTAAGGTTCCAATCTTATGTCCCTGCTGACAGCCTCCCTGCCATCTAGTGATAGCCTGGAAATATCACTAGAATGCAGGAATAATCCCATTCTCATCTATAGTATATAAGATAATACACAATATTCAAAAATTAGAGATGTCAATTTACCCAAAGTCTTGAATATTTCATAAATTAGTTAAAATTATAGCCCATTAAAATTATGGTTAAACTAAGAGCCATCGTAACATAATGTGGAGCAAATATTTTCCTAGCTTATGAATCATTCTAAGAAAACCTTGTTGAGTACGTTCATTGTACCAAATACTGTGCTAGATGTTAAGAGAGGTAATATTTTCTGCCTTTAAGAGCCTACTGCCTTGTAGAGAAGATAGAAATGTAAACAAAGATAAATGACAATATGAATAGAACAAAATCCTGTATTGGAGGAGAAACATACATTATGCCTGATATTTAGCTTTTCCCAGCTTCAGTCACCAAGAAAGAACATTTTTCATGCAAACAAAGCTGCTACCCTCTATTTATCTTGTTACTTTGTTGTAAGAATTTAGTGAAACATATTAATTCTAAATTGCTTAGGAAGTACCTAGTATTACTGGAATGTAACTACAGATGCTGTGATATTATAACTTTGAAGCTGAAATTGAGTTTTATTTTTAACTTTTAATAAAAATAAAGCTATTAAAAACTATTTTTAATATAAATTTTTATTTTTAGTAAATATTTTATTAAAATATTTAATTTTAAAAATAATTTTTTAAATTGAAATCATGATCATGCAATCAAACTATATGTGGAGATTACAGATAAAAATAACTTCAGAGCAATTAAAACAGGTCCCATTTAGATATTTGTCTCTAAAATTTCTACAATTAAATCTCAATACCATTTGGGAGGTATTAAATATAAAAAATTAATTCAGCATATTATTAAATACAAATTAAACACATATAATTCTGGAAAAGAACGTTATCTTTCTAGTATATGTCTAGGCTAGCACATTATAATTGCAAGGAAACCATAAGGAATTTCAAGACAACTCATTATTAAAATAATTTTCTCATTATATCCTTGTAAAACTTCTAGTATCTAATGTGCGCAATACATCTACTATTTTTTGTTACAAGGTTCATTCAGGCCAGGAAAGAGTGGGAGAGAGGGAGAGACAGAAACAGAGAGGGACAAGGAGACCCCTAATAGATATCCGAATACCTAGATTTGTTGCATAGGTAAAAACTGATCCTCTAGACACACAAAAGTTAGTACATCCTAGAATCATTTGCACAAAGGAATTTTGTTAACCAAGAAGTGCTTCTAGACCTGTCCGAGGAACATTATGACATAAATTACCTTTGATAAAAATCTAGTGAGGCCCAATTATGTAAAAGTATACCCAGATAAAATTCCCAGGTAGGATGGATGGACACCTCTGAGGCGTAGAATGAGTGTCAAAGAACAGAGTGTCTACTGATCTGATCCACACCAGCCATCAACATCTTTTACAGGAAGTTTTCTCATGAAGAAACTGGATGGAGCAATGATTTCTCAATTTCTTTTCATTTTACATGTTCAGTGGTATAGGCCAATGTGGGAAAATTAGATGAATTGGCACTAGACATTTGAAAATCATAAAATAACTAACAAAAGGTGATACTTCAGAAACCAACAAACAATAAAATTCATCTGTTTGGAAAAAGAGAATATTCTTGATCCGAATACTGCATGAAGCACATACTTCACACTCTGGCCTTTGCCATTTATACATTCACAGGAATAAAGGGGAAATACACCACTAATCAAACAATAATTTCTTTAGGTTTTATAACCTGAGCAATAATGAAGTATCTACTGAGTTACTTTAATAAGGTGATAATCACAAAATATCACCTAAAGAAATGTAAGGAAAAATACAAATCTTAGTGCTCTCTAGCTGAAGGATAAAATCAATCCCATAAATAGTTGAATAAAGTACACCTGAAACAACTCCTTGATCATGTCACCAAGTTAGTATTTTGAGTCCCTTAGAGGCCCTTGCTGCAGTCCTATTGTATTTAACAAAATGTACTTCCTTGAAAAATAGGTTCATTTGTTACTATCAAACCTAAAAAGATATGTAAAAATTGAGAGCTATCACCAAGTACAAGTGCTAAGTAGTATCGAGACATTTTATGGAATAGAAGCCAGAGTTTCTAAGGGGTATTATTATTATTTTTTTAATCTATGACAACTTTTAACTTGATAGATTTGGATGAGGGGTCAATCAGACAACAGTATAGTTTGTCCATTTCTGAGGATCCCAGTGAGATTAGGCCTTGGTCAATTATAACAGGTCTTACTTAGTTTAGTTGGTCTTTTGTTTAGCACTTTCACCCCAAAGAAGCCTGAATTCTAAACTGAACTCTAAACATTTCTAATATATAAAATGACTGCAGTAAAGACAGTAAACAGCAAAAATCCATGAGTTCTAAAACATGACAAGTGTTGTTTCTGTCCAAAATAAATTAAATGACATTAAGGACTGATAGGATCAAAGTAGGATATTACTTTGAAATAGTCCCTAGACTTTTAATGCATTTTTAAACCCTACACATCAAAACAGTAAGTCATAGTGATGTTCTCTGTGTAATGACAAGTTAAAATTTTGGGAAATTATTAATATGACTATGCATACACACACACACATATATATACCTTGATTTAATATGATTAGGACATTTTAAATAATTATAAATATTAGCACAATACAGCCTAGTTAATTTAAGTCTTCTAAATAAACACATGTAGTATGTCCAAGGGATCTTCTTTGATATTTCTTTTATAGTTTACCAGGAAATAGGAGGTAGAAATGAAAGATAATAATGTGTGTAACAAAAGTGTGTTAAAGAATTTTACATAAGAAAACTTTTTTTCACTAGCAGATCATTTTAAATGTAACAAACCATAATTTTACTATAAATATTAAGAATGATTTAAAAATTGATGGCTAATAATGCTTTATATTTAATGGCTAATGCTGTATTATCTCAGCATGCCACTGCAAATCATTCTTACACACCAGTTTCTTGTTTTTTTAAAAAAAAAAACTCATACCTTTCACAAGTGTCCTATACCAGTTCATACTGAAATGTCTATAAATCATTTTATTATCATAATTTATTCTTTCTATGCAGCTTTTCAACAAAAGAATCTTTCAAAGGGTAAATGGTGGACCCATTCACTTCTTATTTATTTATTTATTTATTTATTTTTGAGATGGAGCTTCCCTCTGTTGCCCAGGATGGAGAGCAGTGGCACGATCTCTGCGACCTCCGGCTCCCAGGTTCAAGCAATTCGCCTGCCTCAGCCTCCCAAGTAGCTGGGATTACAGGCGCCTGCCACCATACCCAGCTAATTTTTGTATTTTTAGCAGAGAAAGAGATTCACCACGTTGGCCAGGCTGGTCTTGAACTCCTGACTTCAGGTGATCCACCCACCTCAGCCTCCCAAAGTGCTGGGATTACAGGCGTGAGCCACCACACCCAGCAGAGAAATTTCACTTTCTAAAACCTCATGCAAAACATTTGTTTTCTCTTTAATGTTATTTTCCTTTGGCCAAAATCAAACAAAAAAGCAAATAAACAAATCTCTAATCTTTCTAATCCTATGTTTAGCAACGAATGACAATTTTCTGGGGAACATGGGACCTTCTTACCTTTAAGGAGCTATCCAATAATCAGCTGTCAAGCCTGTATCTAGTCTAGATACAAAGTATACAGGTGGAATAGTAAACAGTATAAATCTAACATGGTTACTCTCAATATTTTTTGAGCACTGCTCCTACATTTAGAGCATAATATCCTGCTTTAAACAATTAAAAGTATAATATAATAATTTTAAAATTAAAAATGCATTAATATAAATACATATATATTTTGCATATAGCATTTGTATGTAAAACTGCTAAGAGCTTCAGAAACACCTAAAATTCTTTATTTTTGAATAAAATATGACTATGTTCTACATAATAGGAAGCCCTTTTCAAAGAAGCTAGCATACAGAATATAGCAAAAGAAGTGGTATTTGCTACCTCATGAAAGAGTCCTCCTACCTTTTAATAATTGTTTCCATTTATTTGGTCTGTACTGCTCTATTGTTAACTCTTCTCTTTTCCAGCTTGTGTGACAAATAGGTCCAGAGAAGAAGGCAAAGGGCTCATTCTTAGTTATTAATAATAGGATTCAATTGCAAAGGGGTCATGAATGCTTCATAACTTTTCTCATCTACCACTCCTTCCCTGGTCTCATCCTGACTGCTTTCTGCTGTAGTTGTTGTTGTTACTGTTATTGTTGTTGTTACTGTTAGACTTTTTAAGTGGTTTCATCATCAAAAAAACTAAGTGTGGAAGCCAGAACCAGCTTCTGCCAGACTTCATGCCAAGTTTAAAAAATGAAAACAATGAATAACTGTAACCACAAATAAAAATGCTTAAGGAATAGATGCATTATTTTAGTAATAAAGGCAATCAGGTCTAGATAAGGTTCAGTCCAATGAGAAATACAGATATTTGTTAGTGCCAGGAGGCGTTCTCCCTGTTGTGTTCTGACTTGAGTAGGTTCCAGCTCTCATGGAATCTAATCACACCTGAATTAATCATTTCCACAAATGGATTACTGTTTTCCATAAAAGTCAGCAAAGTGAATACATAAAAAGCAGACTTATTTCAAGGAAGTAACAAGTAGAAAGTCCTAAGATTCATCAAAATAAATGTTCAAGTTAGAACAGGTAAGTCTAAAAATGCAGGCGCTTAATGGGAAAGATCCAAATCCTCTCAGCAATTGATGGAGAAGGGTAGGACAGATAAAGGCAGTTAGAGGTCAACTGAAGGTCAGTAATTGCATTTTAAAGCAGTCTGTGAAGAGCCATTTCCAGCACTCAGAGTACAGGAAAAGATTCTGCCCTGCCTTCTGAGCTCTTGAGTCCCCCAGATACCTCCTAATAATGGCTATAAAGAGAAATAAATCATTAAATTCTCAAATATAAACAGATAAATGGAAATTGTACCTATCACTGTCATCCTATAATCGACAAACATACATTATTAAAACATCAAAATGAAGGCATTTAGCTGAGATTTGCTAGATATCAAAAGCACTCAAGCCTCACTTTCAAGGAGTTATTTTCAAATAGAATTTTAGTCTGGCAGCTCTGCACCAGCTCTTATTTGTAGTCCCAAAATAGCCTAAGTCAACCTTTGCTGCCCTATTTTTTGAACAGAAATTGTGAAGATGTACCCCAAAAAGAACTACATTTTATGACACATGGAAGTATACTTTTCCATACAGTTTGTGTAAAATGACCCTATCTGACCAAATAATTATGGTTCAAACTATACTCCATATGTTGCTAGCATCATCATCATTATTATTATTATTATTATTATTATTTTGAGACGGAGTCTCACTCTGTTGCCCAGGTTGGAGTGCAGTGGCATGATATCAGCTCACTGCAACCTCCGTCTCCCGGGTTCAAGTAATTCTCCTGCCTCAGCCTCCCGAGTAGCTGGGAATACAGGTGCATGCCGCTATGTCTGGCTGATTTTTTGTATTTCAGGAGAGACGGGGTTTCACCATATTGCCCAGGCTTGCTGCAAATTCCTGAGCTCAGAAAATCCACCTGCCTCGGCCTCCCAAAGTGCTGGGATAACAGGCATGATCCACCCTTCCTGGCCACTAGCATTAATTATTAATATAAACCTAATTTTACAGAACTTGATATTTATAAAGTAGTACCAGGAAATCAAAAATATAAGCCTATGAATACAACTATCTTAAACATTGTTAAAACTATACATAGGCAATGCTTAGAGAAAGCAAGTTACTGAAAGATTCTCATATTATTTAAATCCAAGCAAGATAGCAGAGACAAGGTTAATATACAAATTTAAAATAAATAACATTCCAAACATCATTATTTTGCACTCCCATTTGACATAATTTTGCTATCAGAGACATATATATGGAGGGATGGCATTAAAATTAGGACATTAAAAAATTGATTTCTGTATTTTAATGTGGTAGCATCACATGAATACCAATATATGCAACAGCAATATATTCAACACAATTGTTAACCACGCAACCAGTGCTCACTTAAAACCAACATAAAAACTACAGGATGGCCTATAAAAATAAGCCAGAAATTATTTTTATTCTTATTTCTAAACCGGGTCAACTGAAATAAAAATAGAAGTGGTGATGAATAACCAGCTTTCATTTTGCCTTCCTGTTATTCAAGGGGCAGAAATAACTCTGCTGGAACCACTGAGGAGGAGGAGAAGGAAGAAGACGAAGAAGAAAAGAAAAACTCTTCTTTCAGCACTTCCTTCCGATTTCCAGTTTTTAACTTTTTCTAAATATGGTTTTGTTTGAATATCAAATAGCTAACTGGTATCTGGAGGCCTTATCCTGGGTAATTAAAGTCTATGTCCACACACGTTTTGTTGGTGGCTGTGACTGTTTCTCAGCAGGAATATAACTTCTTGTTCAGTACACACCCAGATTAAATAAAATTATATAATGAAGAGAGGATTTTCTTATTTCAATTTTTATTTTAAATTATGGGGTACATGTACAGAATGCACAGGTTTGTTACATAGGTAAACATGTGCCACTGTGGTTTGCTGCACTTATCAACCCATTACCTAGGTATTAAGCCTAGCATGCATTAGCTATTTTTCCTAATGCTCTCCCTCCCCGCAACTTATCCCCTGACAGGCCCCAGTGTTGTCGTTCCCCTCCCTGTGTCCATGTGTTCTCATTTTTCAGCTCCCACTTATAAGTGAGAACATATGGTGTTTGGTTTTCTGTTACTGAGTTAGTTTGCTGAGGATAATGGTTTAGAGCTCCACATATGTCTCTGCAAAGGACATGATCTCTTTCCTTTTCATGGCTGCATAGTATTCCATAGTGTATATGTAACACATTTTTTTTATCCAGTCTATCACTGATGGGCATTTGAGTTGATTCCTTGTCTTTGCTACTGTGAATAGTGCTGCAATGAACATATGCATGCATGCATCTTTGTAATAGAATGATTTCTATTCCTTTGAGTATATATCCAGTAATGGGATTGCTGGGTCATATGGTATTTCTGGTTCTAGATATCTGAGGAATCACCACACTGTCTTCCACAATGGTTGAGCTACTTTACATTCCCACTAACACTGTAAAAGCATTCTTCTTTCTCCACAACCTCACCAGCATCTATTGTCTTTTGAATTTTTAATAATCGCCATTCTGTCGTGAGATGGTATGTCCCTATGGTTTCGATTTGCATTTAAGAGAAGATTTTTTATACTTAATAAACAAAGCAATGCTTATTTGCCCTCAAAATATGTTAATATATAGATGAACTCAAATCTACCCATCATAAAATCTAATTTTATTTTAATTTTATTTTTATTTTTTTTGAGGCAGAGTCTCGCTCTGTCGCCCGGACTGGAGTGCAGTGGCCGGATCTCAGCTCACTGCAAGCTCCGCCTCCCGGGTTTATGCCATTCTCCTGCCTCAGCCTCCGGAGTAGCTGGGACTACAGGCGCCCGCCACCTCGCCCGGCTAGTTTTTTTGTATTTTTAGTAGAGACGGGGTTTCACCGTGTTAGCCAGGATGGTCTTGATCTCCTGACCTCGTGATCCGCCCGTCTCGGCCTCCCAAAGTGCTGGGATTACAGGCTTGAGCCACCGCGCCCGGCCTAAAAGCTAATTTTAAAGTCCATTTTCTTATGTCACTTGAATGCTCTCCCCAGTGTTGTGAACTCTAGCTCTTTACTCAATTCAGAATTCTTACTTTTATATCAGTTTTATCTTTAACAAAGGACAAATATTATCAAATATTAGTGAACATATTTTTAATGTTTTCCTGGATATCCTTAGAAACATATCCTAATTTAAAATACTGAATTACACCACAATAGTTCCCCCTTATCTGTGGGGGGTACTTTCAAGACGCCCAATGGATGCCTGAAACCTTGAATAGTGCTGAATCCTATATGTACTATTTTTTCCCATACATACATACCTATGATAAAGTTTAATTTATAACTTAGGCATGGTAAGAGCTTAGCAACAATAACTAATAATAAAATAAAAATAATCATAATAATATACTGTAATAAAAGTTATGTAAATATGGTCTGTCTCTCAAAATATCTTACTGTATTGTACTCACCTATTTTTGAATCACGGTTGACTGCAGGTAACTGAAATGTAGAAAGTAAAACCACAGATAAGGGGTGGACTACTGTATTTTTATTATATTGATTTCAATTTCTGCTTTCAGGATTTAAAGTGATAATTTGAAAAAGTAGAAAAATAATTGATATATTTCCAACATTTTGCAATTTTGTGTTCTTTTGTTTGAACTAAAACAACATACACACATAAAAACATACAAATAAACCTTGTACTACATGCCCAGGACCTCACAATGTATCAATGTTTTCATATTACTCTAATGGACAAATACAGATTCTACAATTAATGGGAATAACATTAATGTACATGTATTCCATACAGAAATTTAACAATGTAAAGATGAACTTAATGAATGAATCATTTTAGACAGTCTACACAAGGTTAGACTCCAAATAGCTCCAGCATCATATCACCATGGTGCCAGGTAATCTGAATGAAAATAGAAAATATCCAGACTATATTCAAATACTTGAAAATGAGGAAAAGATATCTGAAAAATTTAGACCTGATGATGTCTTAAATCTCACAAATTATCCAAAATTCTTGTGAAATAGATCCAACTGTATACATTAAACTGTGTTTTAAACAAATATTGAAGTTAACTTAGATTGCCATTTTTCCTATGGCATTGTATCTGTCATATAATCACAGGAATTTAGAGCTACAATAGGCTGACTATATAGATATTTGAGCCAGCCATAGTTTGGTTAAAATATTAATTTTTTGTTTCATTTATTGCTTCCTAACACCTATGCTAATTATCATTATTCTTTGCATTGCATAAATGCTTCTATCAAGTAGATTCGAAGCTTATGAAAAAGAAGTTATTTTTTGATACCAAATAATGTCTAGAATACTCCTATTAAATATTTGCTGACTATAAATGAATAAAAAATAAATATTTCAGCAATATGACTGTCAAAATTATTAATGTATATATTTTACCATTAAACAGGAACAAAAAATGGTAGTTTCTGTTTATATATGAAAAAGACCAAAGAGATTAGATGAAATGATACTGATTGTTTTAAGGTAGTAATTTCCTAAGAAATTTTCCTCTACTTATCTTATACATTTCCTATACTACACACACACACACACACACACACACGCATATATAAAATCCTCAACAACAAAAATTTTTCCTAAGGGGAATGATTAGTTAAAATACACAATAGAAGAAACACTGCTCTCTATAATAATAAGTCATTTTATTTTTGACTTATAATACTTATATATATTTTATAGATGTTTCATATACAGAATGTGTGTAAAAATATTTTTCTTTATATTAAAAGAACAGCTTAAATGGATAACCATAGATGAGAAGTCACAGTAATAGGCAATTTTTCACGTTTTGAAATTAATTTATAGATTTAAGTCAACTATAATAAAAATCTTACATACTTGGAACTTGGAAAAGAAAAATATCAGAGATAGGGAGTAGAATTATGGTTACATGAGGCTAGGAAGCACAGTGAGGAGGTGGATATGAAGAAGGGATGATTAACCGATAGAAAGTAGAGTTAGAAATAATATCTGATGTTGGTAGCACAATAGGGTGACTACAGTTAACATCAATTTATTATATATTTCAAAATAGCCAAAAGAGTAGAATTGGAATGTTCCTAATACAAAGAAATCATTAAGACTTGAAGTGATAGATACCCTAATTACTCTGATTTGATCATTATGCATTATAAGCTTGTATCAAAACATAGCATGTACCACCACATAAATATGTACAACTATTACGTATTCACAATTAAAAATAAAAAATATCTGAAAAAGTAAGCAGGAAAAATAGGTATGAAAAATGTATAAAGAATTATGTGGAGAGGCTGGTTCTTTGAGCTATAAAGTATATAAAAATACAATTTTAAAAACTCTTATGTTAAATAGTCATACTCACCAAAGGAACAACATATCTAGAAATGATGTCAAAAAGATTGATGTATTTTGTGTATGATAAAGAATTCTCATAAATCAGTGAGGACAAAAACTTACTTAATAATGAACACTGATACAATCGACTATTTTCTAAAAAAATTACTTTAGCACTTTATTTTATATCCCACCCACAAAATAAGTCCTGGATGATTGATGTAGTCACTGTCAAAAATGTTAGAAGTAAAAATAAATGTTTATTGAGAAATACATTTATCTTACTAGAAGTAACTTAAATAGATAATATTATATTGGTTAAATAAATTATGTTACAATTAAATGTTAAAGTATTATATATATAATCACTATAATTCTTCAGTGTTTTGTTAATGTGGATAATTGCATGCTTAAAAGGCAATGTACCAAATCAAATATGATCTCAACTTTATTAAACAATATATAGAAAAAGTGAGCAATACAACAAAATTATTATCTGTGAATGTGAAATTCTAGCTTTTATATTTTTGAGGGTTTCCTTTTACACTGACAAAAAATTAAATAGTGTAAGTTGAGGTTTTTCATACTGTATAGTATATGCAAAAATAATCCAGACAATCTGTTTTCCCTCTCTGTTAACCTTTACTTCTGGGTCCTCCCTGATTACTCCCAAGTTGATAAGGAAACATTCAATATTTTCATGGATAAATTATAATCACAACTGTAACAGCTGGATCCCACATTTCCAGCAATGGTAAGTGAATCTGTTTCCTATTAGTGAATACATTTTAAAAATTTTAAGAAGTATATCCCTAAGTCTACATGTAGAAAAAACAGAAATTCAGGTCGCTGTCATGACTTCAGATAGTACTACTGATGACCCTGCCCACTCAAACATATTTGCAACTATTGGAACAGATTCCTGAAATTCCTCCAGTGCCGATGTATTTTCTTGTTATATCTTTTAAAGGAGCTAAGACATTTAATTCTTATTTGGCATTTGTAAGAATAAGAACAGAGTGAATATAATTTTTAAAACTTTTTCTGAGAACAAGTTGTGGAGCGACTGGGTTGACAAGAGAGCATCCTCTGTGAGGGAAACTTATCAGAGCAGCCCTGTTCAGACGAAAGATGAAGATGAAGGCTGGATGAAGAGGTGGAAATAATGAAAAGGATCTCTTCCAAATGTCCAACTTTATCAACTACAGATCCTGACAACACACAATCCTGGACCATCTATCAATGAAAGAAATTCATACATGAAGACATTCTTAGTTTTGTGAGTTGATACTATAGTAACTTTTATAAGCTCTGCTTCATATATATTTATGAATTTTGGAATTGGACTTGGCGGTAGTGTGAAGGCACCCTATTAAAAAAAAGAATGGCTATAAATTAATATTTTAAAATGACCATTTTAAGGCTCAAGTGTGTAAAAAATATTTGAAGCCCTGTAGCAGGAGACTGGGAGAAATTATCCAAATACATATGAAATAATTCATTAAAATTCACAGCTGTTTCTGTTAATCCCAGCTTAAAAGCACCATGTCTCATTCTGCCTCTATAATGTTTAAGGCATGCTGATACTAAAAATTAAATAATAACTAAAGGCTAGATTCTATAGGTAGCCAGAATTAAACTGTATTTTTTCAGAAAGAATAAATGCTATTATGTTGTCAACTATGGAAAAATACTTCTGTAAGTATGGTAAGTTCAATGTACCTTATAAGTTGTAGTTACATTTGTTTTCATTCTTGCTTTGCAGAATATTTTCTCCCTCTCTGTCTCTGGAACACATACTTTAAAAAACAAAGAAGGGATAGGCGCACCCAAGATGGCCGAATAGGAAGAGCTCCAGCTCCCAGCTCCCAGCGCGAGTGACACAGAAGACAGGTGATTTCTGCATTTTCAACTGAGGTACCGGGTTCATCTCACTGGGGCGTGTCGGACAGTTGGTGCTGATCCACGGGTGCAGCCCAACCAGCGAGAGCTGAAGCAGGGCGAGGCATTGCCTCACCTGGGAAGTGCAAGGGGGCAGGGAATTCCTTTTCCTAGCCAAAGGAAATTGAGACACACAACACCTGGAAAATTGGGTAACTCCCACCCTAATACTGTGCTTTACCAAGGGTCTTGGCAAATGGCACACTAGGAGATTATATCCCACACCTGGCCCAGAGGGTCCCACGCCCACAGAGCCTCCCTCATTGCTAGCACAGCAGTCTGTGATCTAACCGCAAGGCAGCAGCGAGGCTGGGGGAGGGGCGCCCGCCATTGCTGATGCTTAAGTAGGTAAACAAAGCCTCCTGGAAGCCCGAATTGGGTGGAGCCCACCACAGGTCAAGGAGGCTGGCCTGCCTCTGTAGACTCCTCCTCTGAGGACAGGGCATAGCTAAACAAAAAGCAGCAGAAACCTCGGCAGAGGCAAATGCCCCTGTCTGACAGCTTTGAAGAGAGCAGTGGATCTCCCAGCACAGAGGTTGAGATCTGAGAACGGACAGACTGCCTGCTCAAGTGGGTCCCTGACCCCTGAGTAGCCTAACTGGGAGACATTCCCCACTAGGTGTAGACCGACACCTCATACCTCACATGGCGGGGTACACCCCTGAGACGAAGCTTCCAGAGCAAGAATCAGACAGCAACACTCGCTGTTCAGCAACACTTTATCTTCTGCAGCCTCTGCTGATGATACCCAGGCAAAAAGGGTCTGGAGTGGCCCTCAAGCAAACTCCAACAGACCTACAACTGAGGGTCCTGACTGTTAGAAGAAAAACTAAAAAACAGAAAGGACACTCACACCAAAACCCCACCAGTACGTCACCATCATCAAAGACCAAAGGCAGATAAAACCACAAAGATGGGGAAAAAGCAGTGCAGAAAAACCGGAAATTCAAAAAATCAGAGCGCATCTCCCCCTCCAAAGGAACACAGCTCAGCACCAGCAACGGAACAAAGCTGGACAGAGAATGACTTTGACGAGTTGAGATAAGGCTTCAATTGATCAAACTTCTCAGAGCTAAAGGAGGAACTACTTAGCAAAGAAACTAAAAATATTGAAAGAAGACGGGATGAATAAATAACTAGAATTATCAATGCAGAGAAGACCTTAAAAGAACTGATAGAGATGAAAACCATAACACGAGAACTACATGACAAATGCACAAGCTTCAGTAACTGACTAGATCAACTGGAAGAAAGAGTATCAGCGATTGAAGATCAAAAGAATGAAATGAAGCGAGAAGTGTAGAGAAAAAAGAAGAAAAAGAAATGAACAAAGTCTCAAAGAAATATGTGATTATGTGAAAAGACCAAAACTACGTCTGATTGGTGTGCCTGAAAGTGACGGGGAAAATGGAACCAAGTTGGAAAACACTCTGCAGGATATCATCCAGGAGAACTTCCCCAACCTAGTAAGGCAGGCCAACATTCAAATTCAGGAAATACAGAGAAC
>NW_012121154.1:3964960-3974136 GCF_000951035.1 Colobus angolensis palliatus | reverse complement strand
CTTTTACACTGTTGGTGGGATTGTAAACTAGTTCAACCATTGTTGAAACAGTGTGGTGATTCCTCAAGGTACTAGAACTAAAAATACCATTTGACCCAGCCATCCCACTACTGGGGATATACCCAAAGGATTATAAGCCATGCTGCTATAAAGACACATGCACACGTGTGTTTATTGCGGCACTATTCACAATAGCAAAGACTTGGAATCAACCCAAATGTCCATCAGTGACAGACTGGATTAAGAAAATGTGGCACATACATACCATGGAATACTATGCAGCCATATACAAGGATGAGTTTGTGTCCTTTGTAGGGACATGGATGCAGCTGGAAACCATCATTCTCAGCAAACTATTGCAAGAACAGAAAACCAAATACCGCATGTTCTCACTCATAGGTGGGAACTGAACAATGAGATCACTTGGACACAGGAAGGGGAACATCACACACCAGGGCCTATTGTGGGGAGGGATAGCATTAGGAGATATACCTAATGTAAATGATGAGTTAATGGGTGCAGCACACCAACATGGCACATGTATACATATGTAACAAACCTGCACGTTGTGCACATGTACCCTAAAACCTAAAGTATAATAAAAAATAAATAAATAAATAAATAACAAAGAGGGCTGGGTGTTGCAGCTCACACCTGTAATCCCAGCACTTTGGGAGGCCGAGGCAGGTGGATCACGAGGTCAAGAGTTTGAGACCAGCCTGACCAACATAGTGAAACCCTGTCTCTACTAAAAATACAAAACTTAGCTGGGCATAGTGGAACGTGCCTGTAATCCCAGCTACTTGGGAGGCTGGGGCAGGAGAATCGCTTGAACCCGGGAGGCAGAGGCTGCAGTGAGCCGAGGCCGCACCACTACATTTCAGCCTGGGCGACAGGGCGAGACTCCGTCTCAAAAACAAAACAAAACCAAAAACAAACAAAAAAAGCAAAGAGATTTTAACAGATTTGTACACATCTTCTTCTTGATCAATTTTGCACGTATTCGAACACTTTCAATTAGCACCAGGAACAGAGTCCTGACTGCTTTCAAGCTTCCAACTGTAACTCTACTTGGGTTGACAACACAGAGATTTACCTCTTTATCTATCAAATTCACACTGGCAGTTGCAAAGCATACTAAAATGGGATTTGACAGACCAAAGTAGAAATCTCTCTTTGAATATGACTCATTATAATTTCTTTATAACATACATGTGAACAAAATCATACCTAGAATAATTTGGCCTGAAAAGAGAAAAGAAAATCAACTTGTCTTCCCTCTGTGCTTATCATGGTTGGCTCAAAGATCATAAAAACATACACTACTAATGATGCACAATTCATGCATTACCCAGCACAGCTTTACATAAGCCAAGTTCTACATTAGTCTCTTTATAATCCTGCAACAGGTCCAGAAATGTGTGCCATTTCAGGAGAAAAGCAACTTGCGGAAAGAAACATTTTGTGTAATTTTAGTCTATTTCTGATCTAAGTAGTAGATAACATTTATCTAGTATTTACTATGTACCAACTGTTGTGCTAAAACCATTAATTGCTGCTATCTCATGATTTAAAAACTTACTGTGAAGTTAATTTTACAGATGAGACAACTGAGGCACATTGGAGGAGGTTAAGTGACATTGGGCCACACAACTGGTAAAAACTTGTCAGGTTTCACAACCAGACAGTCTGCCACTAGAGCCCACACTCTTATCACATGCCTCAGAATGAGCTAAGTGCTGCAGCATGCTCAGTCTCCCTTATTTCCATGATTTTGTGTTCATATTTCAGAGTGCCAAAAAGAGGTACTTGTGGATGAAATACTTGTTGGATGAATTTCTACTAACAGGACTGCTACCATGCCATTGGGTCTAATGTTTGAAAAATTCAGTTTCCTTTTTAAAAAATGAACAAAAGGGATCCAATCTTCTCATTAAACTGAGAATACTTTAAAAAAAAAAACGCACATTAATCCAAGTTTCTTCTATATTATTTGCTAATGTAAATAATAAGTAGTTAATTTTGTATACTTTTTTTTTTGCAGGACTGTGGCCCAGATAAAATTTCCATTTGTGGTATTATAGTATTAAAACACCACTAGCAATATTTTAGTATTAATACCTCTATCAGTATTAATGGTATTAATGCTATAATTAATTGTATTAACACTATAGGAAATTTTGACTCAAATACATTTGCCAAATGTGACTTGATGGACAAATGATTTAGATGGTAAAACAACATGGTTTCAACTAATGATGGGATAATTGGTGTCAAAGTGCACTACATCTGAAAATTGCTATCTGAATACTGACAATTTCCTTCCTTCCTTCCTTCCTTCCTTCCTTCCTTCCTTCTTTCTTTCTTTCTTTCTTTCTTTCTTTTTTCTTTTTCAGATGGAGTCTTGCTCTGTCACCCAGGCTGGAGTACAATGGTGCAATCTTGGCTCACTGCAACCTCCACCTACCAGGCTAAAGTGGTTCTCTTGCCACAGCCTCCCAAGTAGCTGGGATTACAGGCATGTGCTACCATGCCCAGCTAATTTTTGTATTTTTAGTAGATGGGGTTTCACCATGTTGCCCAGGCTGGTCTTGAACTCCGGACCTCAGTTGATCCACCAGACTCAGCCTCCCAAAGTGCTGGGATTACAGGAGTGAACCACTGAACCTGGCTGAGAATGTCTTTAAATACTAAATAAAGGGGTTGAAAAACTTCCTTATTGATAATGACAGGTACAACCACGCCAAGTTGGAAAAAAGCAAAATATTTCCTAAGATAGAGGCTTACATTAGTACCTGACAATTTTTTATTTAAATGGCAAACAACCCATTTTTCTTATGATGATTTAGGAGAATGATTACCATGAGTACAGCATTAATCTGGCCTAGAGAAAATATCTAAAAGTTTTTTGGATGTAGCACGACCTTGACAATTTGACATTATGTGTCAACATACATTTTCAAATCCTTTGATGGAATAATTCTGAATAGGAAATCAACAGAGATACTTAGTAGCCACACATTCAAGATTACTCATCAAAATCTTTATATTAGTAATAATTTGTAAAAGATATAAATACCCAATAGATACACAGGCAAGGTTAACTAAAAGTATGTGCATTTATAAAATGAATTCTTAAGCTATTTAAAATTATGTTCCTAATGAATACTTAGTAGCCTTGGAAAATGAGTTATATGAAACATATATAAAAAGCATAATTTATATTTGTATAGGTTTTAATAATGGGTGAATTTTATCATTTTTCTTTATACTTTTTGTAATTTTTTTCAAATATTCTTTTAAATATAAAATTCCATTACAATAAGAAAAAGTAAATGTTATTAAACCTAAGATCTAATAAACTTATGAGAAATCAAAATGAGTTATATCAGGCAAAGACTGATTCTACTAAATTATGTATTATGCTCAAAAAATTTATTTGCTTAATATAGTTTTGACATAATTCATGGCTATTGTAGTTTTTAAAAATCATCTAACGTCACCACAACTTCATAAAAAGATTTTCATGGACTCTAGGACATTTTGTGTTTAATTGCATTATAAATTGCTGAATTGATTTACCATTTCATTCTGAAGGCATACTCTAAATATTATGCTAAAATACAATTGATAAAATGTAATGATATTATTTTATATTAAACAAAATATACTTTTACAAATAGCTCCTTTTAAATGTATACAATAAGCAACCTTGAAATGTTCCTATCATGAAGCAATTACTTCCCAGGAGTCACTTCATTCTCAAATTGCCAGTTTTGAAAATTTATCTTTAGTGAAATGCCAATTGGTATGTTTTCATTAATCACAAACTACGGAACTTACCAAGTACATCCCAACAAAAGCAGGAGTTTAGGGAGATGAAAAGCTGAGGAAAAAGAAGAGCGTGAAGAAAGAGCCTACACTAGACAAGAGATGTGAAGGCTCTGCATCCCTGGGGAACACAGTGGAAGCACTGTGTGCATTTGGAACCCAAGGACTGGGTCCACAAAGAAGGAGAACAAATCATTGCCCCAATTCTTCTTAAGGTCCCTGAGGCCCCAGTAAGGAATAGGGAGGAAAATGATCCTCTTCCTGATATCTCGACCATTTCATTGTTTCTATCGACATTTCCAGATCAAGGAATGTACCAGACCAGGTAGTGGACTGGTACATAGAAGGGCTGGTGGGGTGACTCCACTAGTATATTGCACAAGCAACATCACTCTGCAAGCCCCTCACTGATTCATCATCTTTCTTCCACATTGAATGCAGACCTCCCTGTGGTTCCTCCCTCTCTCTTACCAGCAGTCTTTCATTGGCCAGCACATTCTGCAGCCCCTGCCTCATGAATACCTCTCAGGTCCTTTTTCTCATTTTCACCTTCACTGACACTGTCTGAGTTGTGATGTCCTTACCACAGAGAACGTGCAGTGCTGCCTCCCTCACGAGGCCTCTCCTTACCTCATCTCAATCTTTGGGCTATTCTCCACAATGCTGACGAGATAATCTTTTGAAAAATCAAAAGTGATCATAAAAATCCCTAGTGAAAAATCCTTCAATAACACTCCAATTCCTTCAGGATAAACTCTCAAATCTGTATGATGATTTACAAGTCCCTTCAATAGAATTATATTACACACTTGGAGACAAGTGTGTAATGAGTCAAGTTCAGCTTTAAGTAACTTCTCTAAAATTCTACAACCAAAATTTGGAAAGAAGGTATTCTCATTTAGTGTGTGTGTATGTTTACATACATACATACACATACACACATATGTGTTTTAAATATTTTTTATGTTTTAATTAAAGGTTAGTATTATTTTTATTTTGTATTACATGTTCAGGGTAAAAAAAAATAGAAGTGCTTAAATCTTCTGAATGGAATGAATTCTGCTCTGCCCTTTCTGAGACGACTTAGATTCTATTTCACCAGATTCATCTCTCTCTACTTTAACACCCTGGCAATTCTTCTCCAGTCTTTCTTATTCTAGAACATATGGTGCTCCCTCATGCCTATATAACTCTGTCCTTTCTCCCCCCTGACCAAAAAGGTCATTTCTCCCTTCTACTGGAAAAATATCCATGAATTCAATAAAGTCGGTGCAGCTACACCTTCTCCAGAACGGCTCCCTTGGCTCAGGCATCAAACCACACACTTACTGTAGGTAAGTACTCTGTACTTATTTCCTGCCATACAATCTTTGCTAACCACAATACCCAGTATTTATCAAACTTTCCACTCAACATTTAATATGTCCTTCCACTTACTTGAAAGAAGAATTTGATACGGTTCACTACAAAACCTAGTGCAATAACCACTGGCTGGAGCAGGGAGAAAGAGGCAAGGCGGGCAGCTTCTGCACTAGTGCCCTGAGATCACTAAGGCAAAACATGGGGTTCCAAGGTACCACATCATGTCTTGTCATCTGCTAAGTCCCCCTAGCCTTCTGAATCGCCTCCCTTATGTCTGCCAAGACTACAGAGTAAGGAGATTTCACTCTAAATTAAGTACTTCTTTCAGTTCATGAATACCCAGTAGTTTCCATTAATATAAAATTTGCAACTAATTTTCCCAAATTGACACAGGATGTAAGTAGAAGTCAACAATTTTATCTCTTACTAATAAAGTCATAGGTACTGGCTGGGCACGGTGGCTCAAACCTGTAATCCCAGCACTTTGGGAGGCCGAGGTGGATCGATCACAAGGTCAAGAGATCAAGACCATCCTGGTCAACATGGTGAACCCCATCTCTCCTAAAAATACAAAAATTAGCTGGGCATGGTGGTGCATGCCTGTAGTCCCACCTACTTGGGGAGGTGAGGCAGGAGAATTGCTTAAACCCCGGAGGCAGAGATTGCAGTGAGCCGAGATCATGCCACTAAACTCCAGCCTGGCAACACAGAGAGACTCTGTCTCAAATACACATACACAAAAAAAAGTCATAGGTACTTACTACCTATGTAAACTACTGCAGTTTACTGACTGACGTGTGTTGAAGACATAAAGATTTCAAAATACAGCACACATAGCCAGAAATCCAAGAAACAGTGAACAAAGGTGACATTTGTCCCTCCAAAAATGTAAGTCGTCTCAAATAACTGATCAATTAGGAAGCTACTAGAATGTTGCATTCCAAAAGCTTTCAACCAACAATAAACATTCTTCATTTACACAAAGCATAACATACTCCAAATCAGGAGTCCTAAATAATCTGACTCCTTAATTGTGACTCTTAAATTCTGTGAGTCTCACCTTCCTCATCATTAAATCAATTTGCCTTTCATTTAGGTCCTTTTCCAGATCTAAAATCTTAGGATTCAAAAACACACAAATCTGTGATGGGTACAAAGGGAAAACAGGTTTCCAGAGGAAACAAGAGAACCTACAAATTAACTATTATTCCCATTTTTAAGACTAAAATATTCTAAAAAATATTTTTTAATTATATTTTTTCTGATAAACTTGGAACTGAAACACAGTATATTTTCAGTAAAATTCCAGTTTACAATTAAATATAATTGTCTTAATCCTGTGCTAAATGCAAAATATTATACCCTCCTATCGTTGCCTCCCTTTCCTATTAGGAGGAATTCTTTTTGATTAATAACAAAGCCACAAAAAACATTAGTATCTGAGGAATAAATGTATATACAGAGTACTTTTTGGTATCAGTTAGAAACACAGTTTGTATATAATGTAAGTCCCTTGCCTAGATGATGTTTTAATGAGCATTGAAGTGTGCTGATGCAAACAATCTATTTTAGTTTCCTAGAAATTAATCAGCTTTTTAAAAAAATATAGAGCCTTCTCCCACCTACACTCACTGAAAAAGAATTTAAGAATATGTGTGCATATATGTAGTCCTTACCATTAAGTGAGGATTTGTAGAATGAAGGGATAAGAAAAAAAGAATAAAATGTTTATCTCTTTAATGCTAATCCATGTGTGAAAGCTACAAAATAACTTGCCAACTGAATGATAGAATGGTAAACAACACTCATTTCGAAATATATCAAAGGACTGGTGACACAAAAACAGCTATGGAAAACAGAATCATATTCTCTCCAGGCAATTGAAGAAAATGTCAGTACTCTGTGAGGGCTTAGGATAAATAAAGTTTTTTCCCCAGGACTTTGCCACTTCTATAAAGGCTTAGCAGAAATAAAGCCCTGATTTTGAGAATTACTCAAAATAAAAATGGTGTAATCTCCCAAGTAAGGACCAAAATGATTGTGAGAACTAAAACCGCTAATCAACTGCCAATTTGTATGAGTTTTGCTAAACACTCTTGGGAAGGAATTGCTTCATAATTTCTTCTCTTCATCTTTTTCCCCACATACTGATGTCAGTTTTGTACATTTGCTTATAATAAATGTTCAATTGATTTTGCATTTTGAAAAAGAAGGCCAGAGTTTGCAAGAAAAATGTGTTTAAATAATGTAAGAAATAAGTTTTTATCCATACTAGTTAGCCAATCTATTTATTACCAAGCCATTTAAAAATATTTTACCATGAAGGTTTTAACTATGTACCATATGAAACAAACGACTCTGGTTTGGTGAATAAAATAAATATCAGAAAAATCTACTTATTACAAAACTTCCTACATGCTACAACCAAAAATCACTCTAGACTAACCACTTGAAGAAGAGCAGTATTGGAAGTTTCACTTCCAAATTTTTTTTTCACTGGTTCATTAAAAATGTACCTGTTCCACACTTGAATTTAACATGACTATTGGATGTTACATTTTGAATGAGGGAGAGAGGATAGAGAATGAATTTTTAAAATTCAACTTAGGAAACTCCAATGCAGCATGAGGAACTCACTAAGTGAGGAATAACTTTGGATGCCCTAAGTTATATAGTTACCCACATAATATGATTTGTAAGTCACCCTGCAGAACCCTCATGAATAAAATATCATCTTCACTATCTGAAATACTGCCTTAGAGACCTGATAGCTTTTCAGTCCTGATTCTCTACAAAACTTGTATCCACTGGAAAATAAAACACCTTAAGCCATTATCCCTTATTCATATATAGCCCGAAATTGACAACTACTTGAGAGTGAAGACCCACGGACCTGGGCACAAATATACAATGGGAATAAGGACAAACAGAAGTCCAGATAAAAGCATCAAACACAGAATTTATCTACTTTGCTACTTAGCTGGGGGCCAGCCCAAGAACTGTACTCCCAAATCTACTGTCAGAATCAAAACTAAACCTAGGTCACCTTCTCAGATCTTTTTCTAATGTTCTGGATGCTCTGTTACAAACCCAGTCAAGTGTGGAAGAGTGGTGATCCCTACCATTTTATACAATCAGGACAAATCCTAAATGTAACAAAAACACATGAAGCAGGACAGGAGCAGTGGCTCACGCCTGTAATCCCAGCACTTTGAGAGGCTGAGGAAGGGGGATCACGAGGTCAGGAGTTTGAGACCAGTCTGACCAACACAGTGAAACGCTGTCTCTGCTAAAAATACAAAAGTTGGCCGGGCATGGTGATGTATGCCTGAGATCCCAGCTACTCAGGAGGCTGAGGCAGGAGAATCACTTGAGTGTAGGAGACGGAGGTTGCAGTGAGCCAAGATTGCGCCACTGCACTTTAACCTGGGTGACAGAGCAAGACTCTGTCTCAAAACAAAACAAAACAAAACAAAATGAAGCAAATTTCAACGGATATCAGATAATATTATTGAAGTAATAGAAAGATAAATATTATGTCCACTGTATTCATGACTATCACTAGGCTCAGAAATTAGAATATCCACACCCTAGAAAACCCTAAATTCCATGAATCCAGAATTCTATGTCTTCTTTAAATCTTCAATTGCAATTTAAATACAGAAAAAATATTATTTCACATTTTAACAAAAATTCAAATTATCAGTATGATCTGCAAGATAGCAAAATGTTTTCATATTCAAAACCAATAGTAAATGTTGTCTTAATGTATAAATCTACTCATTTTAAATACCATTTATCTAACAAAGCAGTCATCATTCTATACTTCAAATTTTCCAAGACAAAAATAATTATAAAGTATTCTATAAAAAAGTAGGCAAAGCATAGATCAATTAATAAAATATCACATTTAGAATCTATTACACATGACTTATTTCTATGATATTGTGCCATTTTATCAATTACCACACACACACTAAGAT
>NW_012121154.1:3959187-3964740 GCF_000951035.1 Colobus angolensis palliatus | reverse complement strand
CTCGGCCTCCCAAAGTGCAGGGACTGCAGGTGTGAGCCACTGTGCCTGGCCACCACAAATATATATATACACATACATACATATATATATATATATACATGCATATATATATAATTTTTTTAATTCCTAGGTTGTTTATCGATTTTTTTTTTTTATTTTGAGAGAATTGTAAATTCAAATGTTACTGCAAGGAATATAACAAAGAAATCCCACATATCTTTTACCTACTTCCTCCCAATAATATCTTGCAAAACCACAGTACAACCAGAATTTTTATACTGTTTCAGTTAAGATACAGAACATTTTCATCACCACAAGGACCCTTGTGATGTAGCCATGTGTTGCTTTTTTATAGCCATACTCACTTCCCTCTGCCCTACTCCTTCCTTAACTTTTGGCTGCCCCTAATTTGTTTCCTATTTCTATAATTTATCATTTCAAGAATGTTATATAGATGGAATTGTAAAGTATGCAACTTTTTGGGGCTTTTTTTCTTTTTCGTTTTTTTTTTTTTTTTCCTTGAGACGGAGTCTCCCTCTGTCCCCAGGCTGGAGTGCAATGGTGCAATCTCGGCTCACTGCAACTTCTGCCTCCCGAGTCCAAGCAATTCTCCTGCCTCAGCTGTCCGGGTAGCTGGGACTACAGGTGCGCGCCACCATGTCCAGCTAATTTTTGTATTTTTAGTACAGATGGGGTTTCACCATGTTGGCCAGGATGGTCTCGATCTCTTGACCTCATGATCCGCCCACCTCGGCCTCCGGAAATGCTTGGATTATAGGCGTGAGCCACCACACCCGGCCTAGGGAATGACTTCTTAACTCAGCATAGTTCTCTGGAGACTTACTCAGACTGTCGTATCAATAGTTTAAGTTCTTGTTCTGAGTATTCCACGGTATGGATGTACCACAGTTTGTTTAACCATTTATCCACTTAAGGACATCTGGCTTATTTCCAGTTTTGGTATATTATGAGAAAAAAAAGCTGCTATAAATGTTTGTGGACAAGTGCTTGTATGAACAGACAGACGTCTTCATTTTTCTGGGGTAAGTACTCAAGAGTGCAACTGCCAGGTTATATGGTACTTGCATGTTTGGTATTTTAAGAAACCATCAAACTGTTTTCTAGAGGGTATAATTCTTTTCCTACATTGCTGCATTCTATTTGATAATATTTCTAAAGGATTTTTGTATCTGTATGGATGAGGAAAACTGGTCTGTAATTTTCTTTTATGTGTACTGTCTTTGTTTTGTATTGATATCAGGGTAATGCTACCTTCTCAAAATGAAACTGGGAAGAACACCCTCCTCTTTTGTTTCCTGGAAAAGACTGTATAGGATTGGTGTTAATGCTTCAAATGTTTAGTAGAAATTTCTAATTAAATAATCTGGACCTGGAAATTTTTTGTGGAAGTTTTAAAATTTTAAATTCAACTTATGTAATAGTTGCAGAGCTATTCAAATAATCTATTTCAGGCGCGTGAATTATGGGAGTTTGTGTTTTTTGAGGAATCGTTTTTTCTAACTTACCGAATATATGCATGTATAGTTGTTTGTAGCATTTCCTTCTCTTTTAATTTCTACAGGATATGTACTGATATGCCTTGTTTCATTACTGATATTAGTAATTTGTATCTTCTCTTTTGCTTTTCTTACTACAGATTTGTTAATGTAGAACTTTAAAAAAATTCCTTATTTTATTGATTTTTCTCTACTTTTTTCTGTTATCAATTTCATTGATTCCTGCTCTTTATTATTATTTTTTTTCCTTCTGCTTGCTTTTGGTTTACTTTGCTCTATTTTTTTTGTTTGTTTTAGGTTCTTAAGGTCGGAGCTTAGATAATTAATCTGAGACATTTTGTCTTTTATAATGTAGGTACTCAGTGCTATAAATTTTCCTCTCAGCATTGCTTTAGATGAGCTCCACAAATTTTCATGTTTTACTTCCATTTGTATTTAATTCATATTTTTAAATTTCCCTTGGGGCTTTTTTGGTAATTCATGGATTATTTGGAAGTATGTAGTTTAATTCCCAAGTGTTTGGAAATTTTCCTTTTATCTTTCTGTTACTAATTGCTAGTGTATTTTCATGTGGCTAGAGAACTCATTCTATATGACTTAAGTTCTTTAAAGTGTGTTGGAGTTTGTTTTATGATTTATGATATGTTATTTCTTAGAATACATTCCCTTGCCACTTGAAAAATATGTAGACTCTTGTGTTGTTGGATGAGTGTTTTATAAATGTCTGTTAGATCCTGGTTATAAAATTTACACACACATTTTTTCTCTCCATAAACAAAGCACATTCTTTCATTAAATCAGGGACTTTATATCACTTTCTTCATAGATATATTTGTTTTTGAAAATAAATTTGATGTTATCTAACACACCTCAAGTTCAACTTCCTAACTCTATCTTCTGAGATTTTATACATTATTAATAGTATGCATGAAAGACTATGACTCACATTTCATAAGTTTTAGAGTGTTTTCCTATGTAGTAATTAACCTGTTCTTCACACTACTGCTTTTGAAACATTTGCCTAGCATTTCCATCTTTGCTGCTGATTAAACTAATACAGAGAGAGATAAGCCACAAGACCTTGCAAAAGAGATTTGACCTATGATTTAAACTCCAGGTTCACATTGTTTCTACATCTGTACTTCAGAAATTTCGTTATCTGAATTAATATAGCAAAGTGTTTGGATTTAGGCCCAGGCTCTGAAAATGACGAGTTAAATCACTTGTACAAGTTATTTAACAGTCTTCTAACTCAGTGACTTTACCTTTGAAATTGGAATAATGATGCTAAATACCTCAAAGGATTGTGTAAGAATTAAAATATTTAAACCATGTGAAGGATTTGTAGATCAGTGCCAGGCAAAGGGGATACAAGCTATGTATGTCAGCTATGATTACATTTAACTTAGGATACAATTAGGCGAGATTGTCATCAAAATTCAGCATGTTGAATTTTGTCTTATAGTCTCTAATCTGTCTTATTTTCTCAATATTTTTAAACATAATAAAGTAAACCAGCAAGGTAAATAAACCTAAATAGAAAGGTCCAATCTTTTTTATTATATAAAAATATTTATTTGTATTAGGTTAAAGGGCTTTCTCCTCTGGTTTTTCACTTATCATGCTTTATAAACTGTGACCCAGAATGCTCTTGTTAAACTTAGTCTATTAAAAACTGGTTCAGCAGAAAACCAAACACTGCATGTTCTCACTCATAGGTGGGAACTGAACAATAAGATCACTTGGACTCGGGAAGGGGAACATCACACACCGGGGGCCTATCACGGGGAGGGGAGAGGGAGGAAGGATTGCATTGGGAGTTACACCTGATGTAAATGACGAGTTGATGGGTGCTGACGAGTTGATGGGTGCAGCACACCAACATGGCACAAGTATACATATGTAACAAACCTGCACATTATGCAAATGTACCCTAGAACTTAAAGTATAATTAAAAAAAAAAAAAACTGGTTCAGCATACCAAAAATTTTGATCTTTGACACTTTTTAATATTGCAACCCCCTTAAATTGTTTTAGAAAATTGTGAAATAGAGCACTTGTTATTGTATCGGAAAACAAAACATGCTTAGACCTCAATAAACCACAAAAGTCCATGAGCATGATCATCTTTTAAAAACTTGTTGGCTGAATAAGAAAAGCTGAACATCTTCACTATACACACTATACTCTGTAAGACATGGAAAAGATTCCTCTTTCTTTAACAAATAAAATGAATCTCCAAAGTGTTTTAGGATTATATTTTACATTAATATCTGTATTTATAGTAAGTGACACTTGGTTTATATCATTTGTTGATAATAATATAAAAATGTAAAATAAATATTGAAATGCCTTGTATTTCTACCTTGTTATTAAGGAAACAAATTGAGAATAGTTAGATAGTTTATTCACTGAAGAAAGGTAAGATAAATATCTCCCAATAGGCCTCATATGGATGTCAAAATCTTCATTTTAATCTTAGGGGAGTCATGACTTTGAAGTGCTTAAAGGATCATAGCTTCTTCTATTTACTAATACTATTAATTAAGATACTCAGAATAAAGATCACTAATACTAATAAAATTTTGAGAAGAAATGCTATACTTATGGTAAACATTGCAGAGAGAAAATAGGAGGTACTCTTTGTCTTTCAGATGCACTACATACAATCATACTTATTAGTATATTGTTAATGATCAAGTAACTAAAATAGAAATGCATTAATCATCTGCTACACATAAAGACTTGTGATAGACACCAAGGGAAAGCAAAATTCTTGCCTTGATGGAGCTTACAGTCTCGATAACATGACAACTGTAGGTTCTCATAGTGAATCTTAAACTCTATATGTCTGTGGAACACTTGTAAATATTAGAATTTTGGATGGCATATATAAAGGGAATAAATGACTCAACATAACACCAGTTATATTAAATAGTCCCAAACTATTCACCTCTGTTATTTCTTATCATATGTTCATTAAAAAATATACACTTCTAACTTTCTGCTCTCTATGATCATCCTTCAGCATTTTCTTACTGAGAAGAGTTAACTTCCCTGACTAACTACTCTTTTATACTCAAGGGGAAACCTCTCATGCTCAAGAAAACACGTACTCTTCCTTTATTGCTGACTTGGTGTTATACTATGTCTCTTGACTCACAGAGACTATGAGTTAGCATAGAAAAATATCTGTAATGAGCTAGACTAGTTGGCAACTTTTTCACACAAGAAGAGGTATTCAAATCAGGTCTGAAGAATAAATAGAATTTGGATAGGAAAGAAGGGATTTACAATAGCAAGAGCAATGTGAACAAGGAGTGGAAAAACACAAGACATATCCGAAGGCCAATGAAGTACATCTGTAGGGTTAGGTTTGCAAATTTGACAACTTGAATAGCTTACAAAAACGCTAACCATATAAATTATATACAAGTTTAATAGGTCAAAAGTATCAGGCAAAGGAATTCCAAATATCTTCCGTAGACAAAGGAAACTCATTGAATGTGTATGGGCAAAGCTTTGGTTTGGTGGCAGCTTGATGAAGGCAGTGGGAGGGAGAGTGGAGGCATGCAGATCAATGAGATACTGACAGCTAGGAAACTGGGCTGGAGGTGACAAGGATCCAAACAAGGATTATGAAAGAAAAAAAAAATGGAGACAAAAAAGATTTGAAGAAATAAATACTATGTTTTAACATACAGTAGATATTTTTTTGTTTTGTTTTGTTTTTTTGAGATGCAGTTTTGCTCTTGCCCAGACTGGAGTGCAGTGGCATGATCTTGGCTCACTGCAACCTCCATCTCCCGGGTTCAAGTGATTCTCCTGCCTCAGCCTCCTGAGTCGATGGGATTATAGGCAGGGGCCACCATACCCAGTTCATTTTTTGTATTTTACTTTAGTCGAGACAGGGTTTCATCATGTTGGCCAGGCTGGTCTCGAACTCCTGACCTCAGGTAATCCACCCGCGTCAGCCTCCCAAAGTGCAGGGATTACACGCATAAGCCACTGTGCCTAGCCAAAATACAGTAGATTT
>NW_012121154.1:3814407-3958985 GCF_000951035.1 Colobus angolensis palliatus | reverse complement strand
GTAGAGACAGGGTTTCACCGTGTTAGCCAGGATGGTCTCGATCTCCTGACCTCGTGATCCGCCCGTCTCGGCCTCCCAAAGTGCTGGGATCACAGGCTTGAGCCACTGTGCCCGGCCAATACAGTAGATTTTTTAAAGTATCTTTCTAAATGTATGATAGACTTGCAAATCTTCTAAGATTACATAAACTTTTAGATATAATCCATATCTACATCTAGAACATGATATATACTCCATAAAACACCTCTAACCATACTTTCTTCTGCTGCTATTTTCATTAAATCTATAAATTTTAAAGAAAATCCTGGAATTGTTAACATGCTAAAGCCATTTTGAAGAGGTTTATAAGAAAGCATACTGTTTTTATTAAAATCTACTCATATAACAGAAACCAGACTATAATTTACTACACTTACTATATTAAATAATGTTGTTTGCTTAATTACTAAAAGAATCTCTGATATTCTAGAAATACACAAATACACACAGATATATTTATATCCATCTATCTAAATCTATCCAAAAACTGTGTCAACAATGTTGCTCAATTAAAAAATAATATAATTGGCAAAAAAAAAAATGTTATTTTCAGATGCTGGCGAGGTTGTGAAGAAAAAGGAACACTTATACACTGTTGCGGGGCGGGGGGGTTCAGCTACTGTGGAACACAGTGTGGCAATTCCTCAAAGACCTAAGGACAGAAATACGGTTCAACATAGCAATGTCATTACCGGGAATATACCCCACAAAATATAAACCATTCATACATGTATATATTCCTGCACAATTCACAATAGCAAGACATGGAATCAACCTAGATGCCCATCAGTGATAAACTGGATAAAGAAAATGTGGTCCATATACACCACAGAATACTATGCAGACATAAAAAGAATGAGATTGTGTCCTTTGCAGGGATATGGGTGGAGCTGGAGGCCATTATCCTTAGCAAACTAACACAGAAACAGAAAACCAAATACTGCATGTTCTCACTTATAAGTGGGAGCTAAATGATGAGAACACATGGTCACATAGAGAAGAAGAACACACACGGGGCCTTTTTAGAGGATGGAGGGTGAGAGAAGCGACAGGATCAGAAACAATAACTAATGAGTACTAGGCTTAATATCTGGCTGATGAAATAATCTGTATAAGAAACCCCCACAACACAAGTTTACCTATGTAACAGACTTGCACTTGTACTCCTAAACTTAAAAGTTAAAAAACTGTTATTTTATACATGAAAAATATATATATATTCTGGATATTGGAATTATTCTAAAACAACAAATCAATACACACAGAGATACACAAACATATATTTTACTTATTCATTTTTATAGTAGTTTTGAGTCCCCTTTTTATTAAAAGTACAAAATATTAATATTTGGATAATTTTGAACACAAAATATTTTGCCATTTTTATAAACATGAACAAACATGGATTTTTGCATTTATTTATAGTTACCTTTCAAGATCCTTTACTAAACTGATTAACAATAGATTTTTCTAGTTATTAAAATTAATTAGCATAATAGCTCCTCTTATTTCATGGTTAAATATAAGCATTATTTCTATACCACAAAAAAGGAACATAATCAATTTCAAATCACTTTTCCTTTTTATATATCCCATGAAAGACAATCATGATAGGTTACAGCTCATTAAAAACAACCAACAAATAATTTTTACAGTAAAAAAAAATAAAACAGGAAAGCTAACATGTTAATGTTCTACTATATATTTTACTTAGGAATGGATGTAAGTCCATGTTAAATATTTCTACAAAGAAAAGAACACCATAGCTAAATAAATCTGCATCATCAGTGATTTACCTACTAATTCTACTTAGTTGGATATTCACCAATAATGGAAAATAATTTCAAATGACAAAAAGAATAAAAATTGATAGAAAAATATGATGATAGAAAATAAACTAAGTATTTTTACTCCAAAAACTGACTAGAATAGGTATGGTATAGTGTAAATTATACCCACTGACAGTTGATGAGTGTTAGTTAGCTAATGTATGTGGAAGTGAAGAATAATTTGAATGGTATGTGTTTTAATTTTGGCACAAGAAACTGTGACATTTCAGTACCGCAGTGGCTGAAATCTGTTGCTTCTAAGAATAAATCTTCCAAAATTAACTTTGCCAATCACGAGGCAATCCTATCACGCACTCCAAAAAATTCCAAATATGTTTATTTCAGAATCATCCTCTCAAGAGATATTCTGAAATCTAACATTTCTTAGTAGACATCTAAATGCTCCACTGATAAAAGCTTAAACTTGAATAAACCCACACTTTTTTTGTGAAGAGATAATGTCACTACTTCATTTTGTGACTCAGAGTCAAAAGAACATGATTTTAATCAAGCAGAAAAGTAGATCTAAGACAATTCAAAGAACTGTCTTTCAAAACTTGGGAAACGTTTTTGTTAGAGTTGAAAAATTGTTATATGCCTCATAAGGTTCAACCACTTTCAGCATGGGCAAGAATAAATGTAATGATAATAAAGAAATATAATAAAGTAAAGAAACAAATTCATTTAGTAAGTATCACTTGCTGTGCCTGTGAGAAATCAAGCTATAAGTATGGTACTTGTAGACTCTAAAATTGGATCAGAATTATCAACTCCTGGAATTATTTACATATCTCATGACCTAAAGCCTTGAACAAAAAAGGTCAAAATATTTTTCTATGTGATTGAAAAATCATAATTTTTGTAAAATTTTAATAATTTTCTAAACCATCCACCTACCAACCCAATGCAGATTATATAAACAATTCAACTCAAAACCATATCATGGCTGCTTCTTATTTGAATAGTTATTAGGTTGAGGGAAAAATACAGACTTTGGAATTTAAAAGTTCTGGGTTTGAATTCTACTTCTGCCATTTTGTGGTATCAGGCAAGTTACTTAAAATCTGTGACATTCAGCTATTTCAACTGTAAAACTGAAACAGCAATATTCACTTTATATTATAATAATAATGTAAATTATCTCCTAAAGTAATTTTCATGGAGTAATCACACAATCAATACATATTGGATACATTTCTTATTGAAAAAATAAAACTCTTGATTTTTTATGTCTAGCTAAAATATTATTTTTGCTTTCTTAAATAAAAAAAGATCAGTCTTATAAATTCAACTTTCATATAGTTCATTATGATTTTTCTAATTATTCAGAAGGAATAATTAATTACTTCTGATTGCACATTGTATAGCTGTTTCCATAATTCATCCAAGTTTGGATGAATAAATCCATAATTTATTGCAGAAGAAAATATAGTAGCTATGTATTTCCACAAATCTGAGACATTTATTAATTTGTATACCAAAAATGGTACATTTATTTCCCTTCCTGAGGAATTTGAAAACTTTATTATAGTGATATTTTACAAAGCTGATCACTATAATACTGATGGGCTATTTTGAGAAGAATATATTGACAAGTAAGTATCATAGAGAAGGCTTTAATGTAATAATTTTGGAAAGTGTCTACGCTCTGAATCTTGCCAGATCTGTAACCACTAGGTTATTTTTTTGCCATTGTTAAAAAAGCAACGATTGTTTTTGAGAAGATGCACTAACTGTAATCTACTCCAATCTATTTTTAACTTAGCTCGCAAAACTACAAAACTGGTAGGAACTCTTATTTTAAAAAACAAGAAATTTTACTCCTGTTGTTACTACATTATGTTTCCATGAGCTTCGTGAGGCTAGTAATGTGGGTAAAGTGCTTATGGCCAGAATATAAGAAGCATGATATAAAATTTGACCAATGAGACCTTCAGAGATCATCTCCTTACCTCCCACCTCTAGCAAGTAGCCAACGTCATTCTCTGCTATTACAGGAAGAAAAGCTATATGCAAAAATCCCTATGTATTCCAGTATTTAGGATATATACTATTATAAGTCCAACAATTGTCTTAATCTATATATAATTAAAATTAGAATCTCAACTAAACAAAAGTCAATTTCTAACTTTGCCAAACCATAATAAATACTTCAATATTCTGTTCTGCTTACCACATTGTCACAGAAAAAAAATGATGATCTCTAAAATTTCATAATTGTATATGCTTTAATATAAAGATTGAGTACATCACAATATACAAAACAACAAATGCAGAAAATACCTTCCTTGCCATCATTATTTATTATATAGTTACAAACCAATTTATTGTATTAAGCTGTCTCATGGGTTTCCTCAAAACTAAATCTCATTTTCCCCAAATAAAGACATTTTCCTGAACTTGGTAAAAATAAAATTACAATTTCAGAAATATCAATGCATTTAAGCAATGATTGACTCCCAAGACTCATCTAAGGGATTGTGACCCAAAGATTACTTTTTAAAGTTGAAAATCATTGTCTTCATTAAGTGACATATTTAGAACCTCTTGTCCTTAAAGCTTTATATTCTCTAAAACATATATTCTAAACAAGTACAGTAACAGTGCAGGAAATCTGAAGAAGGGAACAGCATTTTCTTATTTTAATTTACTTGTAAATATTTTAAGAGAGTGTTTGTTTTAGAAAAATAAAAGAAAGACATTAAATAAAACTTATTTGATTATATATGTATATGCACCATAGAAATGTGAGTTTACATTTGGCCACACACGTAAATTCAAAAGTCTTATTTGGTCTTAAATCATACTTGATTATGTTTTAAAGGAAAATATCTTCTTTAGGAGGAATAAACAAAGTAAGTAATTTTTTCAGTAGATCTTTTCTCAGCCATTTAATAATATGTACATATAGTTCACCTTCACTTTTCTTTTACATAAATCCATGAACCAGATTCTTCACTAAGTTTTCGGTAATACACAAACTCCTTCAGAGATGTACTTAATACAGCTTTCATTTTCAGTCATAACAATGTTGCTGAGGCACCCAAACAAAGTCATACCATGGCTAAAATAATTCTGTCACCTGGCTATAGTAGCTACCTAACACTTAAAATTAAAATTTTCATAAGCAATCAAAAAAAGCTGATTTTAGTTATCTTAAAATATATCTATATTTTTTCTGAATTCAGAATTAAATATTTTAAAGTTTACAGTATAATAGTGGAACTTCTGTGACTTCTAGATTATTCAGCACCTCCTTAAAGTTGTATTAAATTTTACTTTTTCTATTGACTTGAGATCAAGGAAAGAAGTGACACAACTATGCCACAGATCAAAACAAAGACCTGGAAAAAGTCTTCTAAGTCTTGGGCACTGCCCTCAGCTTTCTCAGTAACATGAAAACCTTTGAGAGGTACTCAGTAAATACCTGTCAGTTGAATGTGTGAATAAAAGAATGAGCAAATAAATCATCAAAAGGCAGAAATTCAAGAAGATCAGAGTTTTCACTAGCAAGATCCTAAATATTCCTACTATAGCACAAATCTTATCAGTGGAAAACATTACTTTTACGCATCAATTTTCAACATGTATAGAAGATTAAATTAAGCAAACACTGACTTGAATACAAAATATAGCACATGCTCTATAGTATTAGCTATGATACAGATGACAAATGATCCTTATGTTTAAATAATCCATGGTCTAGAATTACAAGAAAGCAACACATTACCTAACAAAAATTTTATTGTTTCTCATGGAATGCACAAATTCCTCATCCTGACAGTTGTATCTCTGCACATTCTCAAATCAGAATGTCCTCCATTTTCATGGTATTAGCCACATAAATACATTTACACCAGAAGCAAAGTCTAATTGCTACAGTAAGTCAAGTTTACGAAAAGATTTGGGATCATATCCCTGCATATTAACTATTTATATAGCCTCTGTCCAATTACTTACATGTGAATCTTAATTCTTACATGTTAATCTCATTGGAATATTATAAGTGTGTCATGAGAAACTTAAGCAAAACAAAATAAAAAAAAAACAGTAAAATACCAAGCATCTTTCATGGCTGTGGTTCCCAAGCAGAGTGCCAAGGAACTCTGAAGAGTTATAGTGAACTTGGAGGGACACTGTATGTTGTTTGAATTTTCAAGAGAATCACAGCAACAGCCACTGGACACGAACACTGTGCAAAGTGCTATTTTGTTGTTTGAATTGAAGTACTAAATAAAATGAAATTAGATATTTAATTTTGTCTAGGAGCACTATGAAAAAATTACTGAGAACTAAGGGTGCCATGAACCAAGAAATATTATAAATCTCTGGGGCTTTCTCTCTGTTTCAACAAAGAAGCCCTATATACAGTATCTTCTTCTTGGTCTTTTCTCAATTTATCTTAAAGCTAAACTAGTAGGTTCCCTGCTTGTAAGTAACAAAAACCTAATTCTGACAAATGGGCAAGAAAAGTCGTTTTTGTTTGTTCGTTTGGAATACAGGATAGTTCTCAAAATCAGCAGGAAGTTAGAGAAACATTTCAAAACACAGAGAGGAAACAGGTAGACCAGGTCACAGGACCCACAGTAAAGAGATCAAGATGCAGAGGCAGCCATGCAAGAATGCTGTGCTGGCACAAAAGCCACTACAACTCTCCTCACTGCTGTGGCTGAATTCCATTACCAAGGGCAAGTGTGAATCCTACACTGCTGCATCTTAGCATCATTTGAGGTGCTAAGTCCCATGGGAGAGTCTCAGTAAACAAGCCTCACTCGAATGGAGTAAGGAGAAAGAGCAGCTGCCCTTCTTATGTGTAGCGTGAGGCAAAACTGTGTCTCCCACTAAAGTTACCCTATGGAGCATTATCCTCAGCTGAAAAGATGTCAGGATTCTGGAAAACCAAAACAATACATCAAGTGTCCATCACAAAATGCTTGCCCACCTTCAATGACAGCTCAAATTCCACTCTGGCAAAGTAAATACTTTGATTTGCTCATCAAACCCCCAATTTCCTTAAATTTGTATGATGACTTTTTGAAATATTTCTACTATAATAAGAACTACTCTCTAACTTTTATTAGTCATTTTTATGTATTTTCCTATTTCACTGGATTATGAGTTTTGTGAGAGTAGATGTCATGCCATTCTTTTAAAAAAGATTTTGCACAGCATTTAAAATTTTAATCAAAATTTTATATGAAACAATAAAATATCTACATAGAAAAGGAAAATATAAGTATGTTTTATTTCCTGTGATTATTCAGTTTAATAGACTATGACAAATTTAACTAAGTCAACATTCCCAGAAGTAAGTCTCAAGTAACACAAATCCTTGAGCATATTTATAAAAATAAGTATTAACACAAGGCATAAACACCCTTTACTGAAGATTCCTCAATATGTGCATTAGTAACATTCAAAAATTCTGAGCATCTCTCTAGTAAGCAATATATTTAATTTTATTTAATCAACATGATCTAATATATCAAACATATGTGCTCATTAGTGGTGTGATTTATTACTTTTATCCAGTCTTATAGAACACTTAAAACCATCTATTAGCCTGTGGATTTTTACCTGTCTCTTTCAAATTCTTTTTTTATTTTTAACTTTTATTTTAGGTTCAGGGGTACATGTGTAGGTCTGCTATACAGGTAAATTGCATGTCACAAGGTGTTGGTGTACAAATTATTTCATCGCCCAAGTGATAAGCATAGTACCTGATAGGTAGTTCTTCAGTCCTTACCCTTCAAAATAAATTTATTATACTCCATTAAACTGAATAATCATAGGAAATAAAATGTACCTCTATTCCTTTTTCTATGTAGAATATCCATCCCATTGGAGTTAAGTGTTGTAAGGAACAAAAATTAATATTGAATCAAAACTAACATGAATTTATTTCACTTAAGTCCATCCCTCCATCATTTGTCAAATGTACAAACTACAATAACATTTGCTTTTTTAGGCCTTTGCTGAGATTTAAATATGACTTAAGTTATAAATTAATCATGACCCAAGTATCTATTAAAAGTCAATTCTTAATCACCTATAAAATTAATTTTTAGTTGGTATTTTGAATTATATATATTTAGATATAGATATACTCAGCTGAGTTTATTAAAAAACATTTCTTGGACAATACTTAACTCAAAAATAAAACCAGTTATAATTAATACTAATTAATAGTAATAATTATTAATAATTATATATAATTAGTGTGTACATATACATAGAATATAAGAAGAGAATATAAAAAGAAAGAACTGGCCATGTGCGGTGGCTCATGCCTGTAATCTCAGCACTTTGGGAGGCCGAGGTAGGCAGATCACGAGGTGTAGAGATCAAGACCATCATAGCCAACATGGTGAAACCCCGTCTCTACTAAAAACACAAAAATTAGCTAGGCATGGTGGTGCGCACCTGTAGTCCCAGCTATTCAGGAAGCTGAGGCAAGAGAATCTCTTGAACCCGGGAGGTGGAGAATGCAGTGGAGTGGCAAGATTGTGCCACTGCACTGCAGCCTGGTGACAGAGTGAGACTCCGTCAAAAAAGGAAGGAAGGAAGGAAGGAAGGAAGGAAGGACGGACTCACGCTAAAGTTTCAAATTATAATAGTTTTTAAATATTCTTCAGCAATAGTTATGAACATTGATAGGTGGCCACAGATAAAGTACTATAGTTTATATAAAGTCAAAGAAATTGTGTGTCTGTGCATACATGTGAGAGAAAAAAATCCCTAAGAATACATTGACTTGAGAAAGAAGTAAAAATCATGATTAATGAGGCAAGTAATGCGCTTTCCTTTCCTTTGTTGTTATTGGTATGAGAGTCTAAGTCCATATTTACTTAGTCACTTTTCACATTACAATATTTTAACTGTTATCTCAGCAGATAGAATCTACCTACTTATCTATATACCTACTTACTTATCTATAATAATTAAGACATATGCCAGAGAATTAGAAATATCTTCACAAGAAAAGTTTAACCAGAAATTGCCATTTTAAAAGTTCAATTTTTAACTGTATGTGCTGTCAAAACTTAAATAAAATTTTATATATAAATTTTATATTTTAATATAATATTGCCCAAATGAGATAGAAAATATTTTCTAAATACTCAATGCAAGGACACAATCCTGAAACAGACTGAACTCCATCCTTAGTTTTTAATCATTAAAGTCACAAAGATACTAATGTTCAATATTGTTCATGAGCTACTTTGATTATATTTCTTTGTAAAATATATTCCACCTCCTCATTTTTTTTACCCGGGTCAGGATTAATCAATATACATCATCATTATATAACGTAATTATATTATATTATCAATTAATGAAAGAGATTATCATTCTAATGGTAATAGTAATATGAGCTCTTTCATTAATTTTCACCTTAATCACAGTGATGTATACAAAACGTACTGGAGTTACAAATGTCTGTGGCTACCTGAAGTGGCTCTGAAACAACTATAGGTTGGTGCAAAAGTAATTGTGGTTTTTGACATTGAAAGTAATGGCAAAAGCTGGAATCGCTTTTGCACCAACCTAATACTTGGAAAGTTTGAACTCTTCTTACCTAATGCTCTCTGTTACCTGTTCACTGTCTATCCCCTTTTTCTTTTTTGGCTTCTTCCTCACTTTGTTGTGCCTATAAACAATAATCATAGATGGAAGTACTAGCCCTACCACTCAAACTCACATGCCCACATCTATATCCAAACCTTAATCCTGTACCTTGCCAGATTGACTAGAAAAAAGGCCTGCAATTTTATTTGACTTTCCATGTGTACTATGCAAATCCCGTTTTCATCCTACAACCTGTCCCTCTAGTGTTCTTCTTGATTGCTTTTCTCTAATTATACTTTTTTCTTAGACTGATTTCCAAAAGTATCTGCTGGGTACATGATGGAGTTGGGAAGTGGTATGTTCCCCACTCTTCACTGTCACTTTCCAACCACTGCTCATCCCTGACAAACTACTCTCCTCTTATGAAATCTCTATTGTTCAGTTATTCTGCCAATGTATGAATCTCATTTCCATATACCTTCAGCATCTTTTCAATAGCTTTTATCCCAACTTACAGCCGCTTTTCCATCCTGTCTTCTCTGACCTTGATATTAATGTAGTTGATCTTTCCAGCTGTCTGGCTTCAAGACAAATAAAAGGTATCAACTCAAATGACATCTTTCTGATTTATGTTTTAGCTACCTACCCATATGCTACTCCTGTGACGTTAACATTATACTGTTCACATTCTAGCTGATGACTCCTCAGCATGCTATTGACAGCCTCTCATTTTCATATATCTTTAAAAGACTAAAGACAAAAAGCAAAAAACAAAATGAATATAAATGCATCATTCTAATACATTTATTTTCACCTAAGAAATGCCTTTCTAGTCCTTATAAATTTGCACACTAATAGCAAAAACACATTTTAGTTAATATTATAAGTATATAATTTGTCCAAATAATACTCAGCTATTATTTTAATGGTTTCAAAACATTACATCAAATTTTTGTAACACAGTTTTGCAGATAAACCTCAAAATTTAGAGCCAGACTGTCTGGATTAGCATTTTTATTCTGAAATGTACATTACATTGGGAGTTTAGCCACGTCTCTGTGCTCAGTTTCCTCATCTATAAAATGAGGACAACAAAAATATATGGTTTTGGATATTTTGTGCCTGGAACGTGGAACCCAAGCAGGTTCTTAGTACATACTAGATCATACAACTTACAATGTACCATGTTTTCTTTATATAATCATGTCTATTGCTATAAATGTAGATCTTTATAGTTTTTAAAGTTCTTGCTACTAAATATATGGTTTTGGATATTTTGTGCCTGGAACGTGGAACCCAAGCAGGTTCTTAGTACATACTAGATTATACAACTTACAATGTACCATGTTTTCTTTATATAATCATGTCTATTGCTATAAATGTAGATCTTTATAGTTTTTAAAGTTCTTGCTACTAAAGAAAATACTGCAATAAACATGGACGTTTCATCTACAGAATCATTTGTCTACTGAAATTGTCAAGGATGATATTAACAAGATGGAAGAACACAGATGCTCTCTATATGCTTTTTTTCAAATAAAAAGATTTGTAACAATTTATAATACAGCTATTAAGATGTCAATTTTATCACCATATTGTTGACACTTAATCACTTCTTTTCCTTAAATATGTCTCTTGTCTTCAAAATGCCCTCTGCTAGTTTTCCCTTTTTGTCTAATCGCTCAATATGCCATGTTTTGCCTTGTTCTTCTTTCCTGACAAATTTGTCCTTTCCTAGCTCTTGGGTCATATGTTTCTTTTCTATGCCCTTTTCTTTGTTATCACAATCCAATTTCATATCTTTGACGTCATTCCTATTCTGATAATATCCAAAACAAAAGGCTGTCCCTGAAATATCTTCTGAGAATTAGACTTGAGTAATCTAACTTCCCTATGAAATTTTATTGAACACCAAAATTCCATTATACATGAATATTACTCCAACTTTACCTGATTTTACAATTGCTGCTTCAATATCTCAGGGCAAAAAGTACAAAGTTATATTTATCTGTCCACTTCCATACATGCAGTCAGTTGCTAAACCCTGTCAAACCCATCACCTCCACTAGAGAAAATTATACAAGCTAATTTCCTATATAATCTGGTTCATTTAGCAAAGTAATGATAAAATTACCAAATAAAATTACAAAATAAGATTAAGCACTGAACTGTAAATTTATTATTGCTATTCCAAATAAAGAAAATTAATATTTTATTAATTAATATTAATATTTTAGTATGGAAGACCTTAAAGGAGAGATGCTGTCATAAAGAGAACTTCTGATACTGCTTTAACTCACTCTCCTCCCTTCCATGTGATTTTAGATTTTTTTATTCTGATTTACATCCCTATGTCAATGAATTATCACTATATACTTATATATGTATGCCCTGTGACAAAATCAATTAAACAGACATTCCCTGCATCACAACATTTTATTTTATTAAATTCAATCACTCAGTTACTGTAGTAGGCAGAATTCTAAGACATATCTTTCTACCCCCAAGATTTCTGCCGTCTGGAATATACAACTTATTTAATTCCCTCCAGGTGAGTGTGGGTGAAAACTAAATATTATGGGCTATTACTCCACAATTAGGTTACTAATCGGTTGACTTTCAAGTAAATCAAAAAAGATACCATCCAATTAGGCTAAATCTAATCAAGTGAGCTCTTCAAAGGACCTGAGTCCTTTCTCTAGTGAGGGATTTAGTGTGAAAAGGATCTTACGCGACAGAAATTTTCATGACTTGCTTTGAAGATGGGGAACCACAAGAAAAGGAATGTCAGCAGCCTCCAAGAACTAAGTGATTCCCAGCTGACAGACCACAAAGAAACTAGATCTCATTCTTACAACTACAGTACAACCTGAGTAACTCCAGATAGGAACTAGACCTTGAGTGCAGTCTTGTTAAGACCCTAATTAGAAAGCTCTGCCTTACCATACTGAACCTCTGATCTACAAAACTATGAGCTATTGTTATAAATTGCTAAATTTGTGGCAACTTGCTACATAGCCATATAAAATTAACATTGTTGCAGAAAAAATTTTTACTTTGTAACTTAATGTCTGCTTTTAAGTGGATTCTATGTTTAGATTAAGTTTAAATGTTAACTTTTTAAAGGTAGAACAAATCACATAATTTTTAAACATACAAATGATATGATTGCTTATTTTTGTGTAAGTTAAATGACATCTATATGTCAAAAAGTATATTTACAATTTCACTGAGAGTGACAAAGTGTTTTAATTAGGAAATGTCTGCTTTTCTTTTTTTTTTTAGACAGAGTCTAGCTCTTATCACCCAGACTGGAGTGCAGAGGCATGATCTCGGCACACTGCAACCTCTGCCTCCCGGGTTCAAGCAATTCTGCTGCCTCAGCCTCCTGAGTAGCTGGGATTACAGGTGCCCATCACCACACCTGGTTAATTTTTGTGTTTTTAGTAGAGATGGCATTTCTCCATGTGGTCAGGCTGGTCTCGAACTCCTGACCTCAGGTGATCCACCCATCTCAGTCTCCCAAAGTGTTGGGATTACAGGAGTTAGCCACTGCTCCCGGCCTGCGGGTTTTTTTGGTTGTTGTTGTTTGTTTGTTTGTTTTTGTTGTTGTTTTGTTTTTTTTAGAACAGGAATAAACTATTATAACAATCTGGCTACTGGGTATCATTTAGTAAAATAGTAATGATAACAATAAAGCTTTTTCTTAATCCAATTTTTTTTAGACATACAAAAGAATGAACAACTCATGTAAATGTCAAGAAAGAAAAGAAATCTCAGACCACAGCTGACAAATGAAGCCATTTAGCCATAAATTTCAGAGAATATTTCTCATGTCAGTATATTCTTGTTGGTAATCTCTTCTCAGCAGTTTTCTAAGGCTTTCCAAAGTATACTCATTTTAAGCCAATTTATGATAAAACTTCTCTCCAGAAAGCTCTTTTCAAAATCTTAGAGATATTTTCCTTCCTTTCACACATAAAGAAAGCATTCATATTAATATGCCATGAGAGGAAAAGCTCATTAAATAAGTAAAAATTAGAAGCAGTGTTGACATCACAAACGAAAGAACACAGCAAGGCATGTGTTTTCATTTTAGCCAAGGACCATTACTTTTTACCACATTATAGAAAATAATCTGAAATAACCTTTCAAGTCTGGAGTAAAGACCTCCATTTGCCCTCTAACATCAAAATTCATTTCATTAAGCAGCTTAACTCTTAGAAGGAAAGTTTAGTCAAAAAATGATAATTTTTATCTTGTCTCTTTAGTAATAAGTATATCTTGATACCACACACCTTCTAAATCTGGCAGCAGTAGCTATCAAAGCCAGCATTTACTGAGCTTTATCAACAGTCATGTACTGTTCGGAAAGTTGTACATGTATTCACTTCCTAATCATTACAGCAGCCCCACACAGAAGGTCCTCTTATCATCATGTCATTTTACAGATGAAGAAAGCCATAAGAGGTTAAACAATTTGTTCTAGTAAGATGGCTAGGAAGCTACTGAATGATTTTGAAGCCCTAATGATCTGGCACCATAGTTACCATCTGGACAACTCTTGCTATGCTCCCTCTGCAGGGATCACCATGCCTGTTTTCTTTTTTCCTTGAAGCTTACTTTCATCCATTTATCCCCCAGCCTTAGCTGTAGATGTATTCTACCTTAGAGACCTGATTTTAGAAGGAGAATTTATTTGGAGAACATTTTTCAATATATGTGGTATGGTGCTGCTTCTCTTTACCATTTGAAATGGGCGTAACAGGAAAAGGCAAGGTAGGAAGTTGGTTAAAATATTTACAGCTAACTAGATATGAATTTGACCAATATTCCAGTTTACTTTATTCAGCTACTATATCCGTAATAACATATAGGATTAATTCACTCATGCTACAAAGATTCTGTCAGCATCTACTGCATGCTAAACACCCAGAATAATGCCTGGCACTCATAGAACTTGCATTCTAGTGAGGTAGACAGGTCATTTCGTAAAAATACAATAAATTACTGAATGAACAATTATGTTAAAAGATATTAAGTGCTACAAACAAAAGAAAAAAGGAGCGGGGTAAGAAAAGGTTGCATTATGGAAAGCAGGTCATAGTATTAAATAAGGTGGTCAGAGTAGACCTCATTGAAATCATATTTACTCAAATAATTTAAAAATATGAAGTTCTTAATTATTCATATATTAAAATACTCATTTTCTTTCTAATCCTCTATACCTTAAAAGAAATATACAAGGGGATACACATTTGTACTTAAGACTTCTTATGAGCGCTTAAAAAAATCCTGACAGCCAATATAGGACCAAATAACTAAGTCTCCATTGTAGTCTTAACTACAATTATAACTCTATTAAGAGAAAGCCTGCATTTCATTCTACATGCCATTTACCTAAATGCTGTTTTTTCTTCACTAAATAAACATGTATTGATTACCTACCATGTACAGCCATTTTGATAGTCCTAAGGAGATTAATTCCCTGTGCCCTGGGAATTCATATTCTGCAGAGATTGTACAAATAAACAGGTAATTGCAATGCTATATAAGAGGGCTGACTGGAGTATTAGGGAACATGATGTAGGGGTCAAGAGGAAGTAATATTTGAGATAAATCTCAAAGAATGAATGAAAGATAAAGATATGGGGGTAGTGAAGAGCATTTTGTGAATGTGCAGAGGATGAAGGATTAAAAGTATATACTTTGCTCCTGGATCTGAGTATAGTCCTACATTAGAAAAGATTAAAGATTCAATAGAACATGATAAATAGGGAGACTGCAAAAATCATCAGACATCTATTAGATGATGAATTTTAAAGAAACTTTTGCAAAGCTTTTGACCAAGAAACATGTTTTTAGTGTAGCTTCTTAGGTGACAACATTTTAATAAAATAAAATGTTGGGGGAAAAAACCTGTCCTAGATTATAAAAGTAAAATTAGTTTTTACTATTCATCCAGATGTACTATCAGATTGCATTGGGACCATTAGTTTGTATATGTCTTTAAATGGCATTACAATGCCATGAGAAAGTTGACTCTAGGTAGCTCAGTATCTTGATAAATGAGCAAAGTAATAAGGGTGATTTGTTTTATAAAAGTCATGAAACATATTCAATATTTTGTTTCACATGGCTCAGTTGACTCTATTCACTTCTATTTATTTGAGACTTTCAAGTCTATTATTAAGGGCTTTATATAGTACTTAGATAATACCTACATAATTACTTCTGCATGAATGTGATTTTTTTTTAAGTGGAGACTGGTTATCCTTCTAATACTTACTCACGTTATTGCAGTAGGTTGATGAATTAAACAAGAATGAGACAATAAATTCAAGACATGTTAATGGATGTCAGACGTCCACAGAGTTTCATGAATGCTATGTAAATAGAAAAAAAAAATAGTAACAGGCACCCTTGCAGACAGTTTACTCAATGAAAAGGTATATTGTTTACTGAGTGTTCTAATTGGCTTCCCTTTGGAAGTATGGTTCAGGTAGAGTAATTCTATTTTTAGCAGGTACAAAAGAAAATTGCTTGTGAAGCACTTTGAGATAATGAGAGTAATGACAATATGTTGAAAAAAAAAGATTCCACTTACGTTATAAAATAGTGAGGTAAACTAAAACTGGGTAAAAATGTATAATAGTTACTCTGCCATGGTTAAAAGGTAATCTAAATAATATATGTCTAATTTTAGGATTTAAAAGATAAATGCCACAATCTTCATTGACCTATGACTTTTATAAGCTGTTAAAACCTTATTATAGTATTTTTAAAGGCAAAAATGGAAATGTTTTAAATGAACATCTCTTCTTTCTGTAGCTTTCAAAATTGATACTTCAAAGTGATGTCTTTTCATACCTAACTATCCATAAACATGTTTTCTCACAATTAAAAAAAAATACAACAGAGAAGCAAAATACATTTAAGTCCAGCTTTAGGCATTCCACACATAGAGACTGGAGGTTATTTTTATCCTTGTGGTTAATTCTATGTATAAGCCATTTTCAAATACTCTTGCTTCTTATATTTCCCTCTGCCAGTATACCTTACTTTTCAAAGCTGACAAGGCAGATGTTATTCACAGTTCTATACATTAATACACAACACTGTCATATCATCCCCCCAAATTAAACCTTGTGGTGTTTTTAGTCCTAAACTCTTCCCAGAGAAATTTTTGTTTTTAGATCTTATAATACACACAAGCACACATATACACACTAACATGCACACACACACATATGCACACATATACATGTATGTATATCATTTTTCCCACATTAACATTAAAGAAAAACACATTATTTCAATTAATTAAGTGGATGTCTAGTATTACCTTTTTTTCTCCAATAGTAAGATAGATCTACATTAAGTAGCATGAAACTACCATGTAAATTCCATCATCAGTAGTGCAGACTGTCATATTTAGATCAGGAATATCGTTTTGCCATTTGATCAGGCAGATTTCTATAATTCAAGGAGCAATCTCATAGTCATGTCCACAAATTTGGCTGACTAGGAGAAATGCAAATCAATTTATTTTAAAATCATACTAACATTTTAATAACATGTGGGCTTATGTAACCCACACATAATGCAGCAGGAAAATGTTAGTATATATTAAATCATAGAACATGTGTTTTCTGCTAGAGATGTTCTTATTCCAATATAAGATTGAGTTATTTGTTTCACAAGTTTTCCTATTGTTTCTTTTGTTCAGTAAGTTTCAGTAAAGGAAAAAACTTGTTTCTTTTTAAATATTTTTACTGAATTTTTTAAAATTAACAAGTTGTATGTATTCGCCATGTACAATGTGATGTTTTGAAGTATGCATAAATTGTGAAATGACTACATCTAGGTAACTAACATATGTTTTACCTCACACAGTTATCATTTTTGTGGTGAGAACACTTTTATACATCCACTCTTTCAGCATTTTTCAAGAATATAACGTATTATTAACTATAGTCACCATGTTATAGAATAAAACACTTGAGCTCATTCCTTCTAACTGAAATTTTGTATCCTTAACTAACATCTCCTCAACTCCCACGCCAAATATATCAGGCCCTGGTAACCACCATCCTACTCTCCACTTCGGTGATACCAACTTTCTAAAATTACACATGAAGGAAGTAATGTGGTATTTACATGTCCATGTTTATTATAGCATTATTCACAATATTCAATATATGGAATCAACCTGTATCCATCAATGGATTAGTGAATAAAGAAAATGTGGTATGTATACACAATGGAATACTTTTCAGCTATAAAAGGAAAAGATTTTGAAATGCTGTTACTTGTGACAACATGGATAAACTCAGAGGATATTATGTTAAAGATGAAATTTTTTAAAGGAGTTACTGAAAACAAACTTAATGAAAAGGGTATTTTTATTTAGTACTGTAGCAATCACTACTGGCCCCAACCTTAGGCATATCATTCATTTTCCTGAGCCTAATTTTCTTCATCTTTAATGTAGAAGGCCTGAGAAGTAGTCCTTCTTCAGAAGAGTCTCTTGGGGTTGGATTAGAGGCAGGCCCAACAGTAAGAGTGGTTGCCAAATGGGCAGCTTCAACTGGCTGAAATTTGCCTCAGTGGTGCACTTTCAATTTTTACCTGTTTTCTATACTAGGTCTATATATTTAGCATTGTGTAAAGAAACAATTCATAATATAATATTCTCCCACACAACTTGCTGTTTATGTTAACAATGCAAGGCCTTGGCCACTTTATATCCTGGCCATTTCTCAAGCATGTGCTTGCAACAGGCAGCCTCAAGAGCTGACATCGTATCTCCCTCTGGGACAAAATCGAGCCAGCTCACTTGCTGCTATGAAGGAGGTAGATTCTACAAGCTCAGTGTTCTTCACCTGTGACTCAGACTCACTGTGTGTACAGCATAAATCTAAGCCCATATCGTATCACCCCCATGGGAGTCAGGGACAAAGGGAAACAGATGCAAATATGCTGATGCTCAGGCTGCCTGATGTGCTGAGAGTAATAAAGGTCTTTTTCTTTGACCTAGGAGTCTCATGTCTACAGCTGGATTCTCTGAAACAATAACAGGTTAACTTATTAGTGAAGTAGGGTAAAGTCAAATCACAGGACAGATAATAACCTATTACTAGGCTTTTATTGCCAAGGTTTACATGGATATTTAATACTTAATTTTAGAACTAGTCTAATAAAAATAGTAAGGTTCTGATACTGTGAACAACATATAACTAACAGTACAAACTAAAGAATCTAGGAAAGCAAACTGTGTTTTTATAGAAATTTATTACATGATAAACGTGGCACTACAAATCAGAGCACAAAGGATAAATTACTTGGTAAATAATTTGGGGACAAGCAGCTATGCAGTTTGAATATATAAAATTAGACCTTTCAGCTCGCACTATACCAAAACAAAAGCTTTCTAGAGTTTTATTTTGAATAAAATAAAACTACAGATGCTTAGGGGAACATGTGCAAGGTTATTTTTATAACATAAATGTGAAAAATGCCTTATTTATCAAACAGGTAATCACAGGAAGGTAGACCAAAATGGCCAAAAAGAACCCTCTGGCGATCATCTCCATGCAGGAACACCAAATAGAACTACTATACATACAAGAAAGCACCTTCATAAGAGCCAAAAATCAAGTGAGCAATAATAGTACCTGATTTTAATATCATATTTAATATCATATTATGGAAAGAGGCACAGAAGAGGGTAGAAAGGACAGTCTTGAATTGCTGACAACACCCCCCGGCCCCATCCCCCAGCAGTGAGCAGAGAGAGAGAATTTCTACCCTTGGAGGAGGGAGAGCAAAGTGATTGTGGGACCTTGCATTGGAACTCAGTGCTTCCCTCTCACAGCAGAACACAACAGAGGGCAGAATTTGGCTGGCATACTAGAAGGAAGCATTTCGAGCAGCCCCAGCCAGAGGGGAATCCTCCACTCCAGCAGTAGGAACTTGAGTTCTTACTAACCCCACTACCAGTGGACTAAAGTGCCCTAGGGTCTTGAATAAATTTGAAAGGCAGTCTAAGCCACAAGGATTGGAGCTGGGCTCAAGTACTATAAGGACCGGTGGTGTGCTTGGCTCGGAATAGTGGAGCTGGGGTGCGTTCGAGCCAATGAGACACCATCTGGGGGAAACATGGGGATGTTTACATTACCTCTTCCCCAACTCTAAGCAGTATAACTCGCGGAGTGACTCTTTCCCCTTGCAAAAAGGAGAGGGAAACAAACAAAAAAAAAAGATTTTATCTTGCAACTTGAGTACCAGCTCAGCTACAGTAAAATAAAATACTAAACAGAGCCCTGAAGCCCCTGATTCCAGGTCCTAACTCCTGGATGGCATTTCTGGACCCATTCTGGGTCAAAAGGGAACCTGCTGCCTACCGGCAGGATTCACTGCTTGCCAAATAAGGAGCTCCTAAGCCTTGAATAAACATCAGTGGTAGCCAGGCAGTGGTAGCCATAGCCCTGGGGTGAAATCCAGTGCTGGGCTGGTTCAGATGTGACCCAGTGCAATCCTAGCTGTGGTGGTTATGGGACTGCTTGTGTCATCCCTCCCTCAACTCCATGCAGCCCAGCACAGAGAGAGAGGCTCCTTTTGTTTGGGTGAAAGTCAGGGAAGAGAACAAGAGACTCTGACTGTTATTGTGGGGAATTCTCCTGGATATTACTGAAGTCCACCAAGGCAGTATTGCTGTCTCCAAGAGTCACAGTATTGCTGGGCTTGGGGTGATCTCTAGTGCAGATATAAATGCAGTGATCAAAGACTTCGATCAAAACCCAACTCATTTCCTTTTTGAATACCTGGAAAGCATTCTCAAGAAGGAAGGGTATAAATAAGTCCAGACTGCAAAGATTAAAATAAATACTGAACTCTTCAATGCCCAGACATCAATGAACATCCACAAACATAAAGAACTTCCAGGAAAAAAAAAAATGACCTCACTAAATGAACTAAATACGGCAACAGTGACTAATCCTGGAGCAACAGAGATATGCAACCTTTCAGATAGAGAATTCAAAATAGCTGTTTTGAGGAAGCTTAACAAAATTAAAATAACACAGAGAAGATATCCAGAATCCTATCAGAAAAAAATAGCAAATATTGAAATAATTTTAAAATTCAAACAGAAATTTCGTGACTGAAAAATTCAATTGATAAACTGAAAAATGCATTAGTTTCAACAGCAGAACTGACCAAGCAGAAGAAATATTTAATGAGCATGAGGTCAGATTACATGAAAACACAGTCACAGGAGAAAGAAAAGAATTCTAATAAGTATGCCTACAAGATCTAGAAAATAGTCTCAACAGGGAAAATCTAAGAGTTACTGACTTTAAAGTGGAGATAGAGACGATCAGAGTAGAAAGTTTATTCAAGGAGGCCAGGCATGGTGGCTCACGCCTGTAATCCCAGTGCTTTTGGAGGCCAAGGTAGCAGATCTCTTGAAGTCAGGAGTTGGAGACCAGCCTGGCCAGCATGAGAAATCCTCATCTCTACTAAAAACACAAAAATTAGCCCATTGTGATGGCATGCACCTGTAATTCCAGCTACTCGGGAGGCTGAGGCACAAGAATTGCTTGAACCTGGGAGGCAGAGGTTGCAGTGAGCCAAGATTGTGTCACTGTACTCCAGCTTGGGTGTTGGAGTGAGAATCTGCCTAAATAAATAAATAAATAAATAAATAAATAAGTTTATTCAAGAAAATAACAGAGAATATTCCAAACCTAGAGAAAGTTACCAATATTCAAGTACAAGCAGGTCAGAGAGCACCAGCAGATTTAACTCAAATAAGACTACCTCAAGACATTTAAAAATCAAACTTCTAAAATTAAAAGATATAGAAAAGATCCAAAAAACAGCAAGAAAACAGAAGAAAATAACATGAACATGAGCTCTGATACATCTGGCAGCAGACTTTTTAGTGGAAACCTTAAAGGCCAGAGAGAGTAGCATGACATATTTAAAGCACTGAGAAAACTTTTATTGTGGCATATTATGTCCAGCAAAAATGTCCTTCAAACATGAAGGAGAAATGAAGACTCCCACACAAGCAAAAGCTGAGGGATTTCATCTATACCAGACCTGTCTTACAAGAAATCCTAAAAGGAGTTCATCAATCTGAAAGAAAAGAAAGTTAACAAGCAATAAGAAATTGTCTGAAGGCACAAAACTTGCTAGTAACAATGATAACAAAACTATATACAGAATATTCTAACACTGTAATTGTGGTGTGTAAACTACTTATAACTTGGGTAGAAAAATAAACTTAACAAAAATAACTATAAAAACTTTTGTATCCCAACACCTTGGGAGGCCAAGGTGGGCAGATCACGAGGTCAGGAGATCAAGACCATCCTGGCTAACAAGGTGAAACCCATCTCTACTAAACAAACAAACAAACAAACAAAAATTTGTAAAGATACACAGTATAAAAACATATAAATAGAAACAATAAGTTAAAAACTGGGAAACCAGGGAGGAAGTGGAAGAAGTTGAGGCATAGAGTTTTTATTAGTTCTCTCTTTGCTTGTTTGTTGTTGCTACTGCAACAAGAGTTCTCGAAAATTTAAAATAATCAGTAACAGAAGGTTATTTGTAAGTTCCATGGTAACCTCAAATCAAAAACCAATAACAGACAAACAAAAAATAAAAGCAAGAAATTAAAACATACCACCAGAAAAAATCACTTTTATACATAAGACAGAAAAGAAAGAAAAACCACAAAACAATTAGAAAACAAAATTTAAAATAACAGTAGTAAATCCTTATTTATAAATAATAACATTGAATGTAAATGGACTGAACTCTCCAATAAAAGACAGAGTGGTTAAATGGATTAAAAAGCAAGACCCAATAAAATTCTGCCTATAAGAAACTCACTTTACATACATAGACTGAAAATAAAGGGATGGAAAAAGATATTTCATGCAAATGAAAACAAAAAAAGCATGGTATCCTATACTTAGACAAATGTTATAGATTTCAAGGAGAAAAGTATGAAAAGAATCAAAGAAGGTAATAATATAATGATAAAGGATTCAATTAAGGAAGAGACTATAACCCTGACACCAAAACCAGACACAACAAAAAAGTACAGCCTAATATCTCTGATAAACATTTATGCAAAAATCTCCAACAAAATACTAGTAAACCAAATTCCAACAACACATGAAAAAAATCATCCATGATGACTAAGTGAGATTTATCCCAAGAATGCAGGGATGGTGTAACATACACTAATCAATTAATGTGATACATCATATCAACAGAAAGAAGGGCAAAACCATATGATCCTTTTAATTCACACTGAAAAAAGCATTTGACAAAATTCAAGATACCTCATAACAAAAACCCTCAAAAAACTGGGGATAGAAGGAACATACCGCAACACAATAAAAGCCATATTAAACAGACCCACAGCTGATGTACTGAATGAAAAAAAAATGTATTAAAAAACCTTTCCTCTAATATCTATAGTAAGACAAGGATGCACTCTTTCCTTCTTTTTTTTTTTTTTTTTTTTAATGGAGTTTTGCTCTATTGCCCAGGTGGGAGTGCAGTGGTACAATCTCAGTTCACTGCAACTTCTGACTCCCAGGTTCAAGTGATTCTTCAGTCTCAGCCTCCCAAGTAGCTGGGATTACAGGTGTCCACCACCACTCCCAGTTAATTTTTGTATTTTTAGTGGAGACAGTGTTTCACCATGTTGGCTGGGTTGGTCTCGAACGATTGACCTCAGGTGATCCACCCACCTGGGCCTCCCAAAGTGCTGGGATTACAGGCATGAGCCACTGTGCCCGGCCTAGGATGCCCACTTTCACCACGGTAATTCAACATAGTAGTGGAAGTCCTAGCTACAGCAATTAGACAAGAGAAAGAAATAAAGGGCATACACATTGGAAGAAAAAAAGTCTAATTATCCATGTCTTTAAATAATATAATCTTATATTTTGAAAAACTTAAAGGATTCCACCAGAGAAACAATTAGAATTGATAAACAATGTCAGTAAATTTGTAGAATACAAAATCAAAATACAAAAATCAGTAGCATTTCTATAGGCCAACAGCAAACAACCTCAAAATATAAGAAAGTAATTTTTTTTACAATTGCTACAAATTAAATTACATACTTTGACATAAACTTAACCAAGGAAGTGAAAGTTCTCTACAGTAAAAACTATAAAACAATGATGCAAGAAATTGGAAAGGACACAAAAAATGAAAGATAGCTCATGCTTATCCATTAGAAGAACTAATATTGTTAAAATGCCCATACTACCCGAAGCAATCTACAGATTCAATGCAATCTCTATCAAAATACTAGTAACTTTCTTCACAGAAATAGAAAAAAAAAAATGTATATACAACCACAAAAGACCAAGAATAGCCAAAGCCATCCTGAGTAAAAGGAACAAAACTAGAAGAATCACACTACCTGACTTTATACTACAGTGCTGTAGTAACCAAAACAGCATGGCACTGGCATAAAAGCAGACCCATGGACCAATGGAACAGAATAAAGGACTTGGAAATAAGTTCATACATCTACAGTGAACTCATTTTCAACAAAGATGCCAAGAAACATACGCTGGGGAAAGTGTAGTCTCTTCAATAAATGGTCCTGGGAAAACTGCATATCCAAATGCAGAAGAACCAAACGTGATCCCTGCTTTTCACCATATACAAAAACGAAATAAAAATTGATTAAAGAATTAAATCTAAGATCTGAAACTATGAATCTACCAGAAGAAATTATTAGGGAAACTCTCCAGGACATTGGTCTGGGCAAAGATTTCTTGAGCAATACCTCAAAAGCACAAGCAACAAAAGCAAAAACTGAAAAATGGGATCACATCAAGTTAAAAAACTTCTTCACAGCAAAGTAAAGAACAAAGTGAAGAGACAACCCATATAATGGGAGAAAATGTTTGCAAACTATCTATCTGACAAGGGATTAATTTCCAGAATATACAAGGAGCTCAAACAACCCCATAGAAAAAAATCTAAAAATCTGTTTAAGAAATACACAAAAGGTTCTGGTGTGGTGGCTCACACCTGTAATCCCAGCGCTTTGGGAGTCTGAGGCCAGTGGATCACCTGAGGTCAGGAGTTTGAGATCAGTCTGACCAACATGGTGAAACCCTGTCTCTATTAAAAATACAAGAGAGAAACTCTGTCTCAAAAAAAAAAAAAAAAAAAAAAAAGCAAAAGATCTGAATAAGCATTTCTCCAAAGAAAACATACAAATGTCCAACAGGCATATGAAAACCTGCTCAACATCATCATTAATGATCAGAGAAATGCAAGTCAAAACTACAATACATTCTCTCACTCCACTTAGAATGGCTTTGATACAAAAGACAGGCAAAAATAAATGTAGGTGAGGATCAGGAGAAAGGGGAGCCGTCATACATTGTTGATGGGAATGTTCAGTTAGTACAGCCACTATGGAGAACAGTATGGAAGTTCCTTAAAAAGCTAAATATAGAACTACTGTATGATCCAGCAATACCACTGCTAGGTACACATCCAAAAGAAAGGGAATATGTACATAAAAGAGATGTCTGCACTCCCATGTTTACTGCAGCACTATTCACAATAGCCAAGATTTGGAATCAACCTAAGTGTCCTTCAACAGATGAATGGATAAAGAAAATGTGGCACATATATACCATGGAATATTATCCATCTATAAAAAAGAATGAAATTCTGTCATTTGCAACAACATGGATAGAACTGGAAGACATTAAGTAAAATAAGCCAGTCGCAGAAAGACAAACTTCATATATTCTCACTCATGTGTGTGAACTAAAAATTAAAGCAATTGAACTCATGGGGATAGACAGTAGAATGATGGTTACCACAGGCTGGGAAGGGTAGTGGGTGGAGTGGGAGTGGGGATAGTTAATGAGTACAAAAATATAGATAGAATGAGTAAGATTTAGTATCTGATAGCAAAACAGGGTGATTACAGTCAATAATAATTTATTATATATTTTAAAATAACTAAAAGAGTCACATTGGAATGTTCCTAACACAAATAAATGAGAAATGCTTGAGCTGACAGATAACCCAATTATCCTGATGTGATTATTATACATTGTCTGCCTATATCAAACTATCACATGTACCTCATAAATACATACATGTACTATGTACCCATAAAATTAAAAATTTTAAAATAAGTAAGCATAAAGAAAAATTAAAATATTTGATTGCATAAAAATAAAATTCATATAAGAATGAATCTCATAAAGAAATTTAAAAATGAGTGACACATAAGGGAAAATCATTTCCAGATAGATAAACTGATAAAGAATTAAATTATCTAAAACCTAATATAGAGACACTCCCTCCCCCATAATCACCAACAGTTATAAAAAGGAAATTTTTAAGAGGAGAAATATAACTGGTTAATAAACTCGTGATGTTGATAAAAACTTATATGACGTTTACTCTCAAAATAGGCAGGGAAAGTCAAATTTGTGCAACAATGCAATATAATTTCTGGCTCATGAAATCGATAAATATTATATACTAGTTAATGTAGGAAAAAAGAGCCACCTATGCATTGTTGGCAGGACTATAATTACTACCAATATTTAACAAAGTAATATGGAAGTTTCCATAAAATTTTAAAGCCCATTTGCCTTAACCTTATACATCCATTTCAAGGAATTTATATAATACTTAAAAATACAATGTAAATTATTTGTACAGACATTTTACTACAGCTTTGTTTATAAAGTAACAAGAGCTAGAAACACTCCCAATTTCTTAGTTTTCAAGAGGAGAATGTCTGTGAGTACTGTGAGATTTTGTAGATCTATTTACCTTACACATACAATGATACCTTATAAATATAGTGAGGTAAGTTAGAGAGTGTTCACTTGAGAACACTAATGTATAATGTATAATGTATAATGCTTAACGAAAAAAATCAATGAAAATATGTATAAATTCACATATTTGTTTCAAAATAAATAATTTGCAAAAACATACCTATCCCAATAAAGTTTCAAAAATGTCAAATCCTTCCACATGTCATTATGTGTATATAACCATTATAAAAACAAGCAAAAAGCATTAGAAGGTATGTTTAAATAGATATCACTTTCAGGAGTGCAGAGGGGAGAGGAACTCATTCATTTTCCTTCAGATATTTCACTACTCTGTGGATTGTAATAAGAAAGAATAGTACACTTGGAATTAAAATTATTGAAATAGAATTTTAAAAGTAAAATGAATGACCATCAAAAAATGAAAGGAATAAAATACTGGACATGGTGATATATTCAATTTCTAATACTCTGCATTTCTGAGTCTTCTGGTAGCAATTAATTCAATAGCTGAACATTTCCCCAAAAGCCACAGAAATAGTATAAACAGACCCAAGAGTTCTGAAAAGCACAGAAGAACCATTTGGAACCAGAGAGGTCAGTAGAAAATATAGGATGTTCTGACCTAAAGTTTGGTATAGCCACAGTACGCTAGTAGGTAATGTGGATATTGCTTGGTAATGAATAGCAGGACCTAAGTACTTTGATCCTTACGCCACACCAGGCATCAGCAGTGTCTCTCTTGACAATGAGAGCCTTGAGATCTATCTTCTCTGCAGACCACATAAAAATAACCACACAAATATGCTACACTGCATGCATATGCAATGTCAAAGTTAAAAGATAGAAAGGCAATAGTAACAACAATATTTAAGGAACAGAAGGCTTACACAATATTAATTGGACTTGAATGAATTCAGAAGGAGCCAAAGGAAGCCTTACATCTTTTACACATTTTAGAAATATCAATTACTATCCAAAAAAGACAACAATCAAACGACTGAGACAGGGATAAAGCCAAGACTGGGGACATACAAAGAAATGGCTTGTGCAAAAGATAAGGTGGGATCTTGTAACCAGAAAAAAATGAAAAAGTCGTAAGAACAATACTAACCCAACACTGTAAAATATCATTTCTATATATAATCAACAAAAATTATTTTTGAGATATTTATCTTTTTTCATACTAAGGTTTTGAAATCCAATTTGTATTTTACACTTGAAGCACATCCTAATTTGAGTTAGCCATAGCGTTCATCAGTACATGACCAGTGACTATTATTTCAGATGATCTCCAGAAAAACAGTGGCATACATGAAAACTTCATTAGAATATTAGTTGATGCAACCACTGTGGAAAACAAGGTTAGAATGCGCATAACCTATGGCCCAATAATTCCATTTCTATGGCAATGGGATTCCATTCCATTGCCATAGAAGCAAAGACTCGACCACCACCACCAATGAAACACTGAGACATTTATCATTTTCATGGAGTAAACTCTTTGCATGCATTGGAAAGAATATAACAGTATTTCTTGCAACTGGAATAACTATGTTTTATACACTCATACTAGAAAGGCAGATAAATCATTTGATCATTGAGCCATATGATTTCGCCTAGGAATGGTGGCCAGTTGGTAGACTTAGCTGGAAAGAACACTTGCACAATGATGCCAGTCTCTAGGCTTCTCTGAACCTCTGAATCTGTTCCATTCTTCTAAATTCAACCATGTAACAAGCCATCATTATTCCAAGGACCCCAAATGTTACCTGGATTTCATGCATATATTTACAAATGTGCTAGTATTAAAATCCTAGCAATTACCAACTGATGCAACTTTAAGAGAGCACTGAACAAGTGGCATCATTACCTAGTGCCTTAGGTCTCCTAAACAGTATAGTAAAGAGACCACTGACTTAGCCTCTGAACTATACCTTTGTGGCTTGATAGCTATACCTCTCAGATACTCCTTCTCCTAATCTCTAAACTACAAGTAAAACCTGTCCCACAGGGTTGTGGTGAGAAAAGTGCTTAGCACAATGGCCTCACATAGGCCAAGTCAAAATAGCTGCCCTATTAGAAGTTTTTTAAGCCATATGATTGATATCAATTTACCTTTCAAACATTGCACAGTTATTTTTTCTGGATCATAATTAGAAGCATCTATTTACATCTAATATTTAAAATAAAAACGTCTAGTAATCAAAAATGTAAGGCAATGGAAGAATATTACAGCACTTTTAGACTTCCAAATTAAATATTGTTTTAGATATTATTCAAGTTTAGAGAGACTACAGTGAGAAAGAAATCACATATACTAGTGGTGGCAATGTTGACTGCTATTACATCTCCAAAGAGAATTTCTTATTCCAAAGTCCTTATCCCTTGATTTAGTAATCCTAGTATAAGTTTTCCTTGGGAAATAGTTAAAAATACTAATATTTTTGTCCAAAAAGTTCATGAAAAATGACAACAACCTAAATCCTGAATATGAGACAAATGTGCATAACCAAAACATACATCCATAGAATTAGATAATAATTATTTAAAATGATGCTTAAGGAGTTTAATTATATGGAGAAATGTTATATGTTTACTGAGATACAGAACTACCATACAGAGTAGAACATTAACTATATAAAAATGCATAGAAAAATGGGAACTAAGAAAAAATTACTTTTGTTTAAATTTATTTAAACAAAAATACAGCTTTCTTTTGAATTCATCACTGAATATTTTAACTAAATAAAAATCAATGACTTACATTAATTTTCTAATTTTTTATTTTACTGGCCAGCTTATAAACTTTTTTATATTGATTTTAAAAGTGCTATCAGGTGTCTTTCTTTGTCACAGGTGCCAGAAATTTTTAATTAATGTAGATCTCCATTATGTTGTTGTTGTTGTTGTTATTATTTGAGATGAAGTCTCTCTCTATTGTCCAGGCTGGAGTGCAGTGGGGCAAACTCAGTTCACTGAAACCTCCATCTCCCAGGTTTAAGTGATTCTCCTGCCTCAGCTTCCTGAGTAGCTGGGACTACAGACACGAACCACCATGCCGACTTTCTCACATTTCTAGTAGAGACAGGGTTTTACCAAGTTGGCCAGGCTGGTCTCAAACTCCCGACCTCAAGTGATCTGCCCGCTTCGGCCTCCCAGAGTGCTGGCATTACAGGCGTGAGCCACCATTCTGATCAGTCTCCATTACATAATTCTTTTGAAATTAATTAATGGTAGAATTATTTTCTCCTTATTGATTTCTCCTTATTGATAATTCTTTCAGTCTTTAATTTCTTTTGTGTGTGTGTCTATGTAAATGCTTTTGAGTACTGAATATACGCTTTTTAATGTATTCAGCAATGGCCATTACAGTAAAAGGAAGGTATGTGTTTGCAAAATAAGAAATGCAGGATATCCCCAGTGGGCCATTTTTGAGTATTTAATGGAAAATGTGGAAGCCACCCAGGCAGAGTAAAGATCTCAAAAACTCTCAGCTACATCACTGGGTCTTATCTTAAAGGACTCATTTGTTGCATAGTGACAAATATCTTATAGCAATTCCTACACTATTTGGGCCATGCACAATCATCTTGCTAAGGAAGCAAAATTATGACTCCAGGACTTCTTGAATATGAGGAAACACAATTACTTTTAAACATTATTTTCATAGTAAAACGTTAGCTTAGAAAAGGGTGCTAACAACAATAAATATCCATTATGAGTAATTCTGACTCATTTTGAATTTGATTACCAGAATGACAAAAAATTCACTAGGTAAACTGATTGCCAACTTAAGCTGTTTTTCTCAGCATGCTTCCAAATTCTGTAAGACTAGCTTTTTTAAGAAAGCTCAACTGCCATTTTTAAAACTCCTTCCAAGACAAGGTATTTCCTGACTTGGCAGAAATTAAAGCCAAAAATAATTGTCTCTTGCCATCACAGGTTAAGGGATTATAGTACCATTTATACAAACTGGGCATCAAGCAGTTAAACAGTAAGGCTTAGGTTGAGGTCTGGCTGCACCCCAGGGCCTGCAGGCAGCCGTTGGCACTCCTCAGGTTCAGTGGGAGGTGTTGTGTATGAGACAGGAAACAACCTTAGTGACAGGTGTGTTTGATTAATGAGGGAGAAAGAGGGAAACCATCTACAGCTTCCCAACCAATGACAAAATATGACAAGCTCTTCTCACAACCAGAGAAACAGAACAGCCAAAGGGAGAAGGGGTCAGGGTGGCATCAGCAGGAAAAATGCCCTGTCTCACAGAGACCAGTATAGGAGAAGCAGAGGCTTGTATTAGAGAGTTGGACATACTTTATTAGAAAATAAATGAAATTATTGAATCTTTTCTTGAGGGAATACCATTTATTTGGACTTCAGGCATAAAATCTGAGTATTTTCAGAACGTCCTCTCTGAGATTGGCACAGAAGGACAGTACTAACCAGCTAAGCAGAAAATATTAGGTCACAAGAGACATATTACAAGCAGAATAAAGAAAACGTAGACACACAACAAAGATCTAGGAGGAGATGCTTTCCTAACTCCTAACTGAGAGAAATGAAGAAAGATTTATTAGTAGGAACACTGACATTGTAGCACGAATTACACCTGTTAACAGTATTTATAGTTTGCTGGATACATATACATCTATACATAAGGGTATATGTATATATGTTTATATATGTATATGTGTACAAAGGTGTGTATATATATGCATATACACACATAGGCAAACACATGCCATTCTTTTCAACTAACTCTTTTTGCCATTTTTCCAAAGTCCTGTGGAGCAATGATAGAGACTACTTGAACATGTAATAACTCAGCTAACCTTTATTCATTCCCCTGATGCCAGGTGAACTTTACCTAGAAATCAGAGGTCACCAAGACCTTATACTAACTGAAAACTTCATGTACATTAGAATAGTCAAGGTGAGCCAGGAATACTAGTTGCTTTTGTTAGATTTTCTTCCCTCTGAAACCTAATCTTCCAAATTCAAAGAAATTGCCACAGAGCAAAATAATTTGAACAAGGACTGATTATCTAATATGATCACTCACCACATTTCAAGTATGACCTCATCTAACCCATCTAAACACTTGAGAAAATCTAGATTTTCAAACTATTCAAAGTACTGAAATTCCACATATGTCCTTGGTAATTCTCTGCTTCATTCAATAAATCTCCTTTCCAAATTACCACTTTCAAAATATTATTTGCCAACACACAGAAAATCAAAGATTTCCCTGAAAGGTTTATTGTCTTTCTACCAAAGGAACTCTCATTAGACTTCCAAATATTGAGAGAATTCTAATAACTACTATAATTCAAATGTACACATACATATGTATGTATGCATATCCATACACATATATATAAAATTTTAAGTTATAGTGCTCAACTCCCACTACACACCCATTTTTAAGTGTGTAAAAATATACTTGAAATGCAAAAAGTATAGTTTTGTTTTTGGAAATGCAGTTTGCTTTATAATTTCATTGTGTTGATACCATAGGGATCCTCATCAGAAAGGTACAATTTTGTTTAATACACAAAATAAATACAATTGTATTGGCGAAAATTTTCTCTCATGAATTGACAACCAAAAACTTCTCTTCTAAAAGTGTTTTCTTTTAAGGTTTGTTTTTGGTTTTGCTTTTACATTGAATCCAAAACACTGTAACTAATAATGATAGTTGTTACCACTCATGAAGTGCTGAGAGAAACCAAAATGTATGTCCCTTTAAGATGACTGTTAGTTAAAATTATTCATCACAGCTAAAGAGGAAAAAAAATCTGCTTAAACTTGTAGCAACAACATTTTCATATAGTGTTAATTAGATCAAAGTGAACATGTCTTTTTAAAGTAAAATGAAATTTTTCTATGGTTTATTTTCTAAAAAAATATTTAACTCAAGAACACCACCAAAAACAAACTCTAAAGCTTATTTTATATAAATGCTAAAATCTATTCAATTTTTTCATCATAATAACAAAACCAAGGACAGTGGAGTGAAATTATTAAGTATTCTTGGTTTGTATAAAAGCTTGGAATAATTATTTGATTAATTCCCAGACTGTTCATTAAAACATTGTTGTTACTTATTTAAGACAGCAGTAATTGTTTAACCCCCTAGTGTCCCATGATTTAAATATTCTAATAGCCCTAACATGCTATTGTTAATAGATTCATTCTTTTATAACTATATTAGAAATTCATCATCTGCCTTTTAGTCATTTACATTGCATAAAAAGTATTTTTATCATCCCATTAAAAAACCCTTCATGTTAGTTATAGAAATCCATATACCTTTCTTTCTTTCCACAGCTCCTAGTAAAGTGCCATCTCATATGGATGCCAAATAATATTTCAAACAGAATTATAAAAAGTCTAGATATAATATATTTGAACGACTATTTTCTACTGGGCAAAATTTTTAACTTACACAAAGTTCTTAACAGTTTTTAACTGTTCTTAACATAATAGATTTTATGGTGTTTATGCATATTCAACCAAACAAACTTCTTTTATTAATGTATTACAGAGACCAGAAGGATTAGAGATGGGAATAAAATATTAAAACCTTTTATTTGGAGTTTACATGTGAAAACCAAGTAGTCCTCAAAAGCTATTTTTTTCTTTATTTCATGAATGATTGGATCATTGTTATATTAATTTAATAATTAAGATTTTCATTTAACTTAGCTTATTTTATCTTCTTACTTGCCGTACATTAACCCAGGAAAGTACAAATAACATGAACTCTCAGTAAGAAGGTAAGCTGGTAATAAGCAATTGAAACTTCTAAGATCAATTTATTTTCTTCACTAGAAATGCATTTTTTCTCAGATATTTGGCCACCCAAACATTTCAAAATAAACCCATAGACTCACCTCCGTATGTAATATATATATATATATACACACACATATTACTTACCTCGGTCAAATGTGGTGTAGGGTTAAATCCACAGAGATTACACACTTGATTCTTGCATTCAGTGCAAGTACTGAAGTTAGGAGGATCCTTAGAACCTATGTTGAGTTCAGTTTTGCAGACAGGACAGGTTGATTGTGGTTTGGGAGATCTCTCCAGTTTTGTGGGAAGGACAGCCTTTTGAGGCTCAGCTGTTAAAGATTTGCTATCTTTAATAAGTGGTGGCTTTTTTTCTGTTTCTGTTCTTTTTACTGTTGGAGCTTGTTCAGCTTTGGGCTCTAATTTTTCAGCTGCTGGGGCTTTTGTTTCCTTTTTCACAGGTATAATTTTTGCAGGTGCTGGTGGTGCTTGACCTGTGGATTTGGGTGGCCCTTGTGAAGCAGGTGGCTGTGAAGGGGAAGGGGCTTGTTTCGTTGGGGCCCCGGGTCCACTTTGTGAATGAGGTCCAGGTTGGCCTGCAGTGGAAATTAAATTTGATGCCTGGCTGAAGATTGATGCTCCAAACCCAAAGAGTTTCCCAGTCACGGTCTCTTGAGGAGTTGTAGGCTGTGATTTGGGGGCATCAGTAATACTTCCCAGATTCAGACTGAAACGTCTTGACTGCTCCTGAGGCTTTGGGGGCTGTTGAGGTGTGGGGACAGTTTGGCCAGCAGTAGGTCGTGGGCCAGGGGGTGTTGGTGACCCTTTTGGCATTGGCTTGGCATCTGGTTTAGGACTCGTTTTGGTTTGTGCTTTCTTGGGCTCTTCCTTCTTTTGTATGGGGTCAACTTGTTTTTGACCTTTGCTCTCTGAACTAGGACCAGGATGTGAAATAATTTTTGAATCTGATGCAGGTCGAGGTATGGCTTTAGAATCAAAGGGGGTGACTTTTTCCCCTGTTGGTGGAAAACTCTGTGAGGGTTTGGCAGAGTCTGTTTTTAGAGGAGGGGTTGTTTTCTCTTCAGCTTGTGACTGTACTTTGGAGCTTGGAATATCAGGTATTGTTGCTGATGATGAAGATACAAAGTCTGTGGTTGGCTTTACCATCTTGGGCTGCTTTGGTTTATCATCAGCAACAGGGGCCTTGTCCTGCTCAGATGGGACAGAAGGTTCTTTGGGAGGGGCTGGCTTGGATGAAGAATCTGCCTCAGGAGGCTGCTTGGCCTTGGCTGAAGGAGAGCCATGGAGGGTTGGTTGTTTCACTAGTGGTGGCTTTTTAGGCTCAGGTACCTTGGAGAGATCCTGTTTTGGTGCAGCATCCTTCTTTGGGGAAGTCTGCTGTGGCTGTGGGGATGATTTGCTCACTGCTGATGTAGCGGTAACAGGTGCAGCCTTCGGTTTGGGCTGGGGTGATGATGGAACTGGAGCCAGATCCCCACCTAGAGCTCTTTTCATTTGACAGTTCAAACAGAGCCACTCTTTTACCTACAAATAAAATAAAACAATGGTCACCAACACAATAATACTGTAAAAACACAAAAATGTTTTCAAAACATGCATACTGCCATTTGAAACGATGTCTCTCATCATTCAAAGCAGAAAATGCAGAGAAAATTATTTTAATAAATTGTTATTAAAATATAATATTTTAATAATATTAAAATATAACTAGTGGGCCAGGAGTAGTGGCTCACATCTGTAATCCCAGCACATTGGGAGGCTGAGGTGAGCAGATCACGAGGTCAGGAGTTTGAGACAAGGCTGACCAACATGGTGAAACCCCGCCTTTACTAAAAATACAAAAATTAACTGGGCATGGTGGTGTGCACCTGTAATTCCAGCTACTCAGGAGGCCGAGGCAAAAAATCGCTTGAACCTATGAGGCTGAGCTTGCAGTGAGCCGAGATCATGCCATTGCACTCCAGCCTGGGCGACAGAGTGAGGCTCCGTCTCAAAAAAAAATTAGACATATATATAATTTATATATATTTATATACATACATAAAATATATATGTAATATATACATATATACCTATATGCATATGTATCTATATGTGTATGTGCGTGTGTGTGTGTATATATATCTCCTCAGGGGCTAAAGTACCCTATATTTTAAGGAATAAAGTAAAAATCAAAATATAGTTTTGTGTTTCTTCTAATGGTAATTCTGTTATTCTTTGCCTTTGATTTACTTAAATTTTTATTATTCCCAGAAATAGAAAACCATGTACAATTTTAAGAAAAAGCAAGTTTTATGTTTTTTTCTTAATAAGCTTTCACAAAACTTGTTTTTTCTTAGTTTACTAAGAAAAACTAATGGTTTTTCTTAAGTAATGGTTTACTATTTCTGGGAATAAAACATGTTAGATACCATAAATCAGTTATGAGAGTTATTTCCTCTATTGATGGCTCATAATCAATTTTAAGATATACAGCCCAGAGTAGGATTGCTAAATTATGAACATATTGCTAATTTTTAAAATTGGCAAAGCATTACTCCCCCCTCCAAGGTGAAATTAAAATATTTCAAAATACAAATTGTTAACCATGCTGAGTTAGAAATAGGATATTCTCTATTAACAAAGTAAATAAAAAATAATAGCACTCCCTCAAATGATCACAAATAGCATGATTTAATAGAGGAAACATGGTTTCCTTAGAAATTTTATGAAGATACTTGAAAAAGCAGTATGAGTAAGGAATGTACATATTTGACTGGTGATATACACATGTACGTGTATGCATGTGAATGACAGAGATTGGTATATATATGAGATATACATATATATACACAATATGCAAATGCTTTTTTTGTATTGCATCTATTGTGAAAAGATGTTGTGTTTAATACCATATTTTAGAAGATAATTTAAAAGTACCTATGTTTAACATTTACCTTTTTTATTATTCTAAAATAATGTTTCCTTATAACTATTTTAAATATTACCAAAATAATTTAGCATATATAATTATACCATGATGCAACCTTCTCCACCCAATGTAACCAATGTAAATAATCTGGCACTGAAATTCTTTGTACAGAATGCTGCACAATGAAAAAATATATATAAATATAAGGAGCACAGGCACCAAATTTCCCACAGTACAAAACTGCAAAGTGTTCAGCTGGCAAACAGTACATTTTCTATTTTCAAACAATTTCTTTTTAAAAAAAATTGAATTAATCATTCCTAAACCTTTTAAAACTTCTTTGAGATTATTTAAACTCATATACCAGTGTCACAAGGCTTATTTTGCACTCTCATGGAAAGTAAACTTATGTTTGGAGACGGTTAAATGAGATTTTCAATTTGAACTGAAATGTTATACTTCTGTTTTAAAAACTGAATCAAAAAGTAAAATTATGATATTGTTAAATATGGGTGGTAGGTATATGGATATTCATTCATTCATTCATTCATTCATTCATTTATTTAGAGACACAGTCTCGCTCTGTCACCCACACTGGAGTGCAGTGGCTTGATCTTGGCTCCCTGCAAGCTCCACCTCCCGGGTTCACGCCATTCTCCTCCCTCAGCCTCCCGGATCGCTGGGACTACAGGTGCCCGCCACCACGCCTGGCTGATTTTTGGTATTTTTTAGTAGAAAGAGGTTTTCACCGTGTTAGCCAGGATGGTCTCTATCTCCTGACCTCGTGATCTGCCCGATTCAGCCTCTCAAAGTGCTGGGATTACAGGTGTGAGCCACCGTGCCAGCCATGGATATTCATTATATTTGTTTTCAGTATGGGTATTATACACCTCTATACTCACTATATTGTCTTAACCTTTCTATATGTTTGAAGCATTTCACAAAATAAATAGCTCTTTATACAAATAAATATTTTAAGTCCCAAAACAATCAAACAATTGCTACTTCTGCAAATACCATGACAAAAGGCAGACAAAAATGTAAGAAAAATTTCACTCCATTTTCCTTAATGGAAGGAAATATGTCTATAAATATGCATCTACCCACTCACCCATATCCCCTATTATCAATGTCAACTCTGCTGTTCTACTATGTGTTTTTCTCATTAATTTTCTTCCATAGCCTCACATGATCACCTCATAATCATGCAGCCAGACAAAATAAGAAAGAAAAATATAATTAAAGGCATAATTCTTACATGTATAGTCACTGACATTTTTCTATAAAATACCTGTTACATGCAAGATCTGTATCCATATTAGCTAGTTTAATTTATAAATTTCCAGGATTAGTAATTTTCATTAATATTAATTGCTTTTATGCTTTTTAACAAGTGTCATAACCAAAGTAGTTTCAAAATAAACAATACTTATTCTTTTATTCAAATATGTATTGAGCACCTTCTACAAGGCAAATACCACTGAATAAAAGACGCAAAAATCAGGCCGGGTGCTGTGGCTCAGGCCTATAATCCCAGCACTTTGGAAGGCCAAGGTGGGCAGATCCCCTGAGGTCAGGAGTTTGACACCAGCCTGGCCAACATGGTGAAACATTGTCTCTACCAAAAATACAAAAATTAGCCAGGCGTGGTGGTGCATGCCTGCAGTCCCAGCCATTCAGGAGGCTGAAACAGGAGACTTGCTTAAACCTGGAAGGCGGAGGTTGCATTGAGCCGAGGTACACTCCAGCCTGGGTGACAGAGCGAGACTGTCTCAAAAAGAAAACACACAAACAAAAAAAGCAGCGAATATCCCTGTCCTGATGAAGGCGATATAACAACCAAACAAGTGAATGCATAAGACAATTTCAAGGTTATGGTAGATATCATAAGTGGGATTTGAACAATGAGAACACATGGACACAGGGAGGAGAACATCACACACCAGGGCCTGCTGCGGGGTGGGGAGATAGAGGGTGACAGCATTAGGAGAAATACCTAATGTAGATGATGGGTTGGTGGGTTCAGCAAACCACCATGGCACGTGTATGCCTATGTAACACACCTGCACGTTCTGCACATGTATCCCAGAACGTAAAGTATAATAAAAAAAAAAAAGAGATTAAAAAATTATGACATAAAATCCCAATTCAAATTGCTTTAAAAAGAGAAACAATTATCTTTAGATAATAGTCAGTGGACAATACAGATGGCAGAATTAAAGCCTCGTCATATTTTCTAACAGAATTTTCTGATAAACTTGATTAAATAAAAATTTTAAGCATCACTAAACACATACAAGAAATAAATTTAAAACTGCACAAAAAATAAAGTACAATGAATGAAGATAAGATGTACTCAAAAAAAGAACTGAATAAATATTCTACACATAAAAAAAATCTGATGATATTGTGGTGATTCTTTGCTGCTAGTTTCTCTTTTTTTCCTCTGAAAAATTTCTTGGGATGTATTTGGTTTGATTGGTAAAATTTTAAGTTTCTTTGCAATCTGAACATTGGAGCTTCATACATAGCCAGTAGGCCCTAACATTATCTTTGGACAACTGTAAAATTAGAACACTACCAGACACATTTAATGTATGATGTATATCAACACTGGGACACATTTTGTACTATCTTTATTCCAAAACCAAACGATTCTCTGTGGTTTATAAATGTACATGGATATATCTCTACCTAAGCAGAGAGTTAGGAGAGTTAGTAAAAAGAAAGTGGAAAATAGGAGTCACTGTCCCTTCACAGGGAGAGAATTCTGCTTCTCTCCTAATATACCCTTTGCTTGAACAGATTCCACCCCCTCATCTTTTGTCCTTTAAATGACCACATTTATTTTAACTTTGATAAACAACACAGAAAAGATATTTGATCCATCAGTTTCCCCCCCTTATTGCTATAATACAGGTTGAAATCATTATCTATGGCTAGCACAACATAAAAAGCTTCTATCCTCTTAGGATTTTTTAGAAAGCACCTCCTTTTTATTTAATTATATTAGCCAAATCTGTTGAAGGTAGAAATGATTTGTATTTCAGCACTTAACAGTCTTGTACTGAAAACAGCAGCATTTGCAAGTCCCTGATTCAACTGACAAAAAGAAAAAAGCAAAGAATCTTTCCTATATATTGACCAAATGAAAAAGTCCATAATCAGCCCCAGCATTAACATCACAAACCATCTTTGATGTCAGTCAGGTCTTTCACAGTGCACTTAGGGCGAGCAACAGATAGTAATACTCCCACTGCTTTCTCAGTTATCCAAGTTCAAAATCTCACAATATTTTTACCACTTTCCCATTTATTCCGAAGTGGGTCTGGATTGCTTGTGAAAGGTTCTCTCACATTTCCAAAGCCACTGTCTCTCATTTGGCTATTATTTCTCAAACACTTCACATTAAACCTGTTTAATACAACCACACCCCTTCAAACCTCAATGCCTCAATGAAAAGTAAAAATTTTTGCAAGAAATTTAACGTATATAATTCTGTTGGTGTTCTTATGCTAGTATTTATGTAATTCTGTTATTTCCAAGGCTGTATCTCCCCAAAGACTCAAAACAACAAACTGTAAAGACTTACTCATAGTAGGCTTTCTATTAATCTCCAGTGTATAAATAACACTTTAAGCATCAGTTATGTTCACAAACATTTTTTGAACTGGTTTGAATTAAACAAATTAATTTAAAATGTTTAACTGTGCTCTGTGTTTACTGTGAATCTCCCACTGTTCAGCCAATCTGTACAGCATTCTCAAGATGCATGCCATTCTCCATAGAACCCTACTTTGTACCTTAGGCCACTGAAAACCTATTCTCATTTTGATTCAGATTGAAGAGTCTCTCATAATTACAACATCTGCTAACCATAAATATTTTTCCTGCCTAGAGATAATCACTGTCTTGTTTCACTTCCAAAATTAAACCTTTATCTCCAATCCTGAGTAGAGACATACCTGCCACAGACACTTTCTGCCAGTTACACATAGTACCTATAATACACTTTGTCCCTTCGTTCTGTGTGATTGGGTTTTCATCTTCTAGAGCCATAAATGAAAATCTTAGATGATTTTAGTCCTTATCACTTCCTCCCCATGCCTGATTCACAGAAGATGGAGAAGTTAGACAGACAATCTCTGCAGTCATGCCTGATTCACAGAAGATGGCTTCCACAAAGATTTCCTAAACAACTTCCCAAGTGCCCTGTCAAAAGTGGCACTGCCTCTCCAACATTATACTACCATCCACATCCATTTGACAAATGGTGGAAGAAATGGAATAAACTCTACCAGGAGAGCCTACAACCATATCAATGTGTCCTGAAATGACTCTTACTTCAATGTGCAAACATTAAAAGGAAAGAATCCAACTGTCTTAGATAGATCTGTCAAGCCTGAACTTTTCCTAAATTCTAGAGTTTGTATGACAAATAAGGAAAAATGGCCATCTTTGCTTTCCCTACCAATAGCCTTACTTACAGGAGGTGCACAAATGAAATTCAAGGTGTGAAGATACAACTGTTAAATGAGCTATTTAAACTCAATTATCTCTATGGAAAGGAACAAAAGAAAGGCATGAAAGTATTTGTTCCTTTAGTCTTCTGATTTAATGTGCTATAAAAATGGGGGTAAGAAGATAATCAGACAGGATTTCTGCTCATTCTGAGGCCACTGTGTATTCTAATGTGGACCTGCATATAATTCCAACACACCTGTCTGCTTAATTCAATTCCTGCAGTTTTATTTTGTTAAGGTTTTGTTATGTATGAGAGATGTCAAATATAGTAATACAAGTTCATTGGCTAAAGCCTTTGATACATAATCATAAGCACCCTATTTATATTTTTCAAGAAGTACTACTTGAAGGTTTAATTGTGAACTTCACATAAAGAGTATCAATTAATGATGCCACTTTCAAAATAAAGTATCAAAGCTATTGATTACCAAAAAATTATATTCTGATTTTTAAGAGTGTATCTTGAATAATGACTCAAAATAATCAACTTGATACATCTAAGCAATGAAGTGAATTGACATATTTGGGGGTTTCAGAACTAAAGCATATTCCTGCTCAGAATTATTATTAATTTATTAAGATTCAAAACAGAATGGAAGCCCTTTCCCCCCTACACACATACACAATTCCAGAAAGCAGAATGACTAACATCCTCTCTTCTATCTAACTCTAAGTGGAAAATTTAAACACATCTACATGATATTCATAATATGATCTCTGCTCAATTACATAGCCATAGTACTTGGAATAATGAAACATCAAAAGAACAAACACAATGTTAGGAATTTATATTTGCTCCTTTTCGTACTGTTCACATCAGCTGTTAAATAAATTTTCTTCAATCATGCTCTTTTCTGTTTTTGCACAATGGAACCTGTTGGGCTCTTACTTTTAAACTCACCACAACTAAACTTTTCTGCAAACCATAACATCTAAATGGACTATTTACTCCATCAAAGCAGTATTCCCATTCTCTCTTACCTGAGTCGTGATTCCTAGTCAATTTTGGGCTCCTCTCATGTTTATGTAAATGCTATCCATCTTTTACAATCCACACCGAATTTCCTCCTTTGTTATGTATTATTCCATCATCAATGAACATCTGCTGTTTTTCACTATTACAGTACCATTATACCCTGAACCACAGCATTTAAATTCAAATATGTAGTGGCTTACAGTATTTTCCAATTGTTTCCTCTTGTCTCCTCATATAAACTTTTAAAAGGTGCAAACATGGTCGGGCATGGTAGCTCACATCTGTAATCCCAGCACTTTGGGAGGCCAAGGAGGGCGGATCACCTGAGGTCAGGAGTCCAAAACCAGCCTGGCCAATATGGCGAAACCCCATCTCTACTAAAAATACAAAAATTAGCCTGGCATGCTGGCATGTGTCTGTAGTCCCAGCTACTCGGGAGGCTGAGGCAGCAGAATTGCTTGAACCCAGGAGACGGAGGTTGCAGTGAGTTGAGATCACGCCACTGCAATCCAGCCTGGGAGACATAGCAAGACTCCATCTCAAAAAAAAAAAAAGAAAAAAAAAGAGCAAACACTTATGCTTACTCTTACCTCTATGTTGGATATCAAGTAATTTTTAGATATTATTTAATGGCAAACTCTGCAAAAGGCTTTTCTTCTATTTCTCATCATATTATTTTTAAATACTTATTGAAGACCTTCTATTACTTTGAATACCAAAAATATATAATACAACCAGACTAAAGGTTTTAAAAAATCAGGATTAGGAAGATGAAATTGAGATAAGGCTTGATAACAGATTATGTTTTCTGCTACTCAAGGACTGCTCAAGCCACCTGAGCTCCCCCACAGGGGCAGTTACTCCCCAACAGCAGTTTGGATTCAGATGACTCACTGTAGTTGACGTCTTTAGCTATTCATATTCATGCATAACTTATTTTGGTTAAAAACTAGACAATAGCATTCCTCAGAACTGTGATGGCATACTCAGCAACTTAATAAAACAATTTTCTTTAAAATAATACATCTAGAAATCGAATGGATATCTCCTCTCTGAAACTGCATGGGTTACAATTTCTGCTATGTAATTCAGTAGCCATAAACAAACCTTGTAAAACATAAACTAAATACGCCCTCTTTTCACCATCATAATGCTAACTGAATACTAGCAATAACATTTCTAAATCATTACAAATAGGATCAAGTGATAAAAGCATATTTTAATATGTTTGTCAGGATTGCCCTCCCCCCTGCAAAATAAAAAAACAAACTGACACTTTCACCAAAGCACAATTTATAAAATAATTACAGTATACGGATATGGAAGTGTATCCATACTGTATCACAATTACACAAAGAGAGGAGGATCTCAAATCAGTAAACTGGACTTACATACATTATGCATTAACACTTCTAAACTGCCTCTCACGCAGTGAATTCAAACTTTTACACCTCAGTTGATTAACACACACCTAGGTCTACCACAAAACATTGCAGCCTGTGATCCAAAGGTTCCAATTAGATAGTGTTTGTGTAAGTATCTGAATAGTTTACTGCATTGTCCTCTTATTATTTCATTTAGAAATAACAAAAGATTACATTAGGGAAAAGAATCAAAGGTCTAAATATGAACTCATTCTATATGCTGAAAGCAGCATATCTTTAAATCAGATGCTCACTAGAATTAAGCCAATTACTTGCATGTTGACTTGAGAAGGAAATAAACATATTTTTAAAAATATATGAAATCATTGGGTACAGAGGCTTATGCCTGTAATCTGCACACTTTGGTAGGCCAAGGAGGGCAGATCACCAGGGGTCAGGAGTTCAAGATCAGCCTAACCAACATGGTGAAACCCTGTCTCTACTAAAAATACAAAATTAGCCGGGTGTGGTGGCACATGCCTGTAATCCCAGCTACTCACGAAGCTGAGACAGGAGAATCGCTTAAACCTGGGAGGCGGAGGTTGCAGAGAACTGAAATCATGCCATTGCACTCCATCTCAAAAAAAAGATAAAAATATATGAAATCCTTAAATATATTAAGGCTTCTATAAAAAGAATGTTCATAAGGAACTTTTAGCTTATTTTAGCTCTGTGAATAGACACTCCTTACAACTGTCAATTATTAAAATTTTACACAGATATATGTATAACCATTTAATAGTATATTTAGGAAAAATCTGATTTTAACATGATTAATCCACATTACATTATTTTCAAAAATGTTTTACAAATCTTACCTACATTTTTCATTGTAATTTATTTCCTTCTATTTCTTTAACCCATTTACAGGACAGATTAACTATCCTGTCAATAAGTTAAAAACTTTAAATAAATTTAAAAAGATCTACACATTGAAAATTTTCCCCAAAAGTACAATTACAGAACCCTAATCACATGTTCACATAGTAAAGCCTGCTACTTGATTTCTTTAAATTTTATTGTATAAGTAGAAATCTGTTCATAAGAGTTGTTTTGAGTATTCAACTGGTAATGCTTACTTTGCTGAACAAAGAGAAGTGCCATATTTCTATAAATTGTATTGCAAGTGATTTTTTTATTAGAGAGAAAGAAAGAATAGGAAAGGTACTTTACTACTTTATACTGAAGTGAGAACTGATCTCATCTATATGTATTTTTTCATATTCTCCTTTACAAACAAGATTCCATCTTAAATTGCTAAGCATTTGGCTCTCTTTTTAGACTCTGAATTCTACTTCTGACAGTGGCCCGTTAAAGTTATGACCTTCATCATCTCTAGTCTCAATTTTGAACAGAGTGGACTGCTCAGAGTAGGAGTTCACAGCTTTCTTAGAAGGCAAAGAAGTATGAATCAACATAAGACTCTGAGTTTGGACAGAAGTATGTATGAAGGCAAAAAACAAGTACTCTTAAACCTCGATATTTTTAAACTAAGTATTCGGAAAATATCCCTGCCAAGAACGTTAATTTCTTTTTAATTTTAAGGATATGTAAATATATACACACGCATACACTTGCCATAACTCAGAAATTTAGAAAATGGTATCAAATAATGGAATCAAATAATCCAATCAAGGACAATGTGATCTCCCATAAAAAGGCAATAAATTTTGGGTCAGCAAATCTCACTTCTTGTATGGGATCCATTACCAAGTAATTCTGTGACTGTGCAAAAGTCATTTAAATTCTTAAACTCAGTTTTCTTATCTACCAATGGAGTCAATAATGATGGTGTTATCCCTATCTGCCTATTAGAATGTTATGAAGATTTTTGTTAGTAGTGGTAACAGTGCTAATAGTAATAACAATGAATGTTCACCTATAATTTTAATTTCAGAGCCCTTCCACTTATATTGCCAAATGTGATTTTTAGCTTACGAATACTCTCGCATTACAAATAATGAAACTAAACACTTAAAAAAAAATAAAGTCACCTGACCAAATCACACAACAAATAAGTAGCTGATCTAGGTAGGATTCATATCCACGTTGCCCAAGTTTAAAATCTCATATTTTCCAGTTTTCCAAAGCACCATCTTATGATTAATTCATCAATAAGCATGGCAGATTTCAAAATACTTTATAATATGAACTCTGATTTTCTTAATCTCTTTACTCGTCTTTAAAATGTGGATACCACCTCATTAAAAGAGCATAAAATGACGAAATGCATATAAAGTGCCTAGTGCACAGTTTGAAATGCACAGTGTTCTAACTACAATCTCTCTTCCCTGTGACAAGAGACCAAACTCCTTTCTTATTGAAGTAAGATAAGATAAAGGCAAGAAACATTGTTTGTAGTGAAAATGTTGCTTCCTTATCAAAGCTAACAAGACGTACTTTTCAGTGAATTCATAGTCATGTCACTAAGAGTGGACATATGTGAGAGGCAGAGCTAGGACCAGAATCCACACTGATTGACACCTTACTGATACACTTCATACTATTATTACTTTAAGGATAACTAGTATAAACTTCTAATAGATTATTTACCTCTTTATCTTCAATGTAATAATATATTTGAATTATTTCTAAATGTAGCTCATGTATCTAAACTAAAATTAAGATACCAAGAGAATTTAGTTATAAATTAAAGATGTGAAATAGGGAACTGTTAGATATGTGTGCTTTCTCAAGGAATATTAACAATGAGCAAGTTACCCCATTACTATATTCAGCTTACTGATCCAGTAAATACTTTTTTTTTTTTTGAGACAGAGTTTTACTCTTATCACCCAGGGTAGAGTGCAGTGGCGCAACCTAGGCTCACTGCAACCTCTGCCTCCTGGGTTCAAGTGATTCCCCTGCCTCACTCTGACTCTAGAGTAGCTGGGATTACAGGTGCCCACCACCACGCCCAGCTAATTTTTTGTATTTTTAGCAGAGACAGGGTTTCACCATGTTGGCCAGGCTGATCTCGAACTCCTGACCTCAGGTGATCCACCCACCTCAGCCTCCCAAAAGTGCTGGGATTACAGGCATAAGCCACTGTGCCTAGACCCAATAAATGATCTTAACAGTGGGTACCTGCCTTCACAGCAGAACATCTGTTCCTACCAAGCTAATAATACATAACAACAGGCTTACTAGACATTATGAAAGTTGGCTCTCCAGAAAGATACCTGAAACATCTAGTCATTTAAAAGCTGAAAGTAAAAAAAAAAAAAAGGCTTTGGTCTAATGATTAAATTTATGTATGTATATAATATTAATATTACATATAATGTATATGCCTAGGTGTATATTAACATATAAATCCAGGGAATATCCAAATTGGATCACATCAAAGATGAGAGCTAAACAGTGTTTGTAAACATAATTAAACAATACATATTTTTAAATGATTGAATTATATTTCTTTAATTTCATGAGAAAACTACTTTAAAGATAAATTCATTTTGTTATAATTAGGATATTCTCACTTTAAATAGTATGAACAATACCATGGAGATTATCAGAGAATTCCAAAAAACTCAATATACTTTGTTTTCCAAAAACCTTATGCATAGAATCTAGGTACTTTATTTTTCTCTATTGGCTTCATGCAAACATTAGGACCAGTTAAAGCATACATGGCTGTGACAAGCAAAGAATGAACAAAGAAACTGACCAAACTTGGCATCACAGGCTTAAAATATTTCAAATCCTCATTGCTATTTGGAATGAAAAATTCTTGACATTTCACCAAGAAGAATACCAAGGCTGAAGATGTAAAAATGAAGAATCAAGTCCTTTAGCCCTTTATATCATATACTTGTTTAAGCATTTGATGATTTAGAGTTTTTAAATTATACCAGTGTTAATTTTAGTTATAACATGAATTTTAAAAATAAAAAAAAATAGTGCATAAATGTATGACATAAAAAGTAATATCCTCCCTCACTACTACCAAGTCTTACTTTCTGGAATCAATCAATATTAACTTTTGCTTTTAGTTTTTCTTATGGTTGCCATCAGAATATCAAATAGTAGGTTTTGATTTTATTTTTATATATAAATTAAAAATCTAATATATTTTTACCTTGTTATCCAAGGTGAATTTTTTCATAAGACAACATTATACTATTACCTGTATTTAGGAATAGAAATAGCTCCTTATGCTGTAGATTTCTTAAAATGCTCATTCCTCTACATCCACATTACAACAGGCAGGAGTGAAGAAAACTTCTCAGAGTTATCCACACTCTTGGGTACATTCACACCCTTTCCTTCCTTGGTACCCTCACTCTTGACCCACAGCCTCAGTTAGGACTACAGCCACCGATTAGAATTTTAGTCACCATTAAAAATTATAGATTGCCAAGTAACTCATCAATTTCAGACTGTAATCACCCAATAGAAGGGAGTGAGGGAACCCTACAACCCAAACCCATCCCTCTCTTGGAACATACTACAACCGTCCCCTACTTCAGTTTTCTTCATAACACATTGTCATCTGTCTCACCATATGTTGTATTTATTTGTGACTCTTACTAGAATACATGCTCCATAAGGGAAGGATTTTCCCAACTTTGTTCACTCTCGTATTCCCAGAGTCAAGAACATGCCTGAAGTATGGTAGATGCTAAGTAAGTAAATACTTTTTTTTCTTTTGTTTTTTAACTCCACATAATCTGGGAAAATTCTGGGTCCTTATTTTTCAGACCATTAACTGAGTTCCTTTCGTTTACCCTCAACCAGCCCACTGAAATTTGTGTATGTTAACTATAAAGGAAATACCTTCTTACATATCTCTCAGGAATAGTAAGAATTTTCTTACATTCTTTGAAGAATGAACTTTTTCCTATGGGGTTATTTTTGTTATTGTTTCTATCAGTTCATGTATGTCATTCATGCGGTGTTATTGCTAAAATGTCTAGTTAGGCTCTTAATCCACTCACAGGTAATCAACAGTTTTTGTCTGTTTATAGACAGTTCTGATTCCCCTTTTGTTCCTATTGCAGTTCTGCAATTTATTCTTTGATTGCTACCCACATCCCACTACTGCTTTTTATATTTTTTGATTCCAAATTAGGGTTTCTCTGAGGTCTCCTGAGTAGCCAATTGGACAGTGGTTTTCTCAGCTCTTTGTCCTTTCAATTTTCTTTCTACCTTCAAGGAATTCTTCAACATATCAACTTAACATTTTTGGAGCTCTTTCACATTTCTTGGAATGACTATACTTTGAATCTTTTTAAAAATGGGACTTGAAGATAGAGGAGATGAGCATCTGTGTGCTCAGTCCTCCTTTTTAAGAGGAACTGTGTGGCAGTTTTTGCTTAGAATTTCAGGTAAAAAAAAAAAAAAAGTCTTTGTGCTAAAAACAGCAAGCAACTAAAAAGAGAACACACTCTTTTCTAAAAGTTCTTTCAGTTACTTCACCATCAGGAATGTCTTACAGGCTTTTTCTCTCCACAGAGTCCAGCCTCCTGATATCTGGCATACCTCCACTATTTTCTACCAGCTCTTCCGAACAACTTCTCTCCATTTCTCTTACTAGAAAAATAAGATGCAACAGGATTATCCACCGAAAGGTCATGGCCAGTTAAGCCATTTTACCCAACTAAAGAATTTCAGTCATTTTTTGTTTTGTTTTGTTTTTCATTAAGTGGAGAAAGTTTATATGAAAGTTGATATATGCAAGTCAAGGAGTTTTTTGTTTGTTTGTTTTAGTTCATTAAAGGTGGCTATGGATTTGTTAGACAAAATATCTGGCTTCTGCCAAAAAACTGACTCATATATGTGCCATAATGACTAAAAAAAAAAAAAGACAAGAAAACTTTGCTTAAATCCATTTTAATCCCTAACATTTGGTTCATTTTCAACATTCTGAAAAGTGACAAGTCATTTTCACTTATTACAAAAATTAATAAGAGTTGGGAAAATTACCAAACATTAGAGACAGACCTTTAGATCTCTGTTCCTAAATATATCTTGAGTGAGGTTATTTATCAAAAGAGATAAAGTAAATCAACAAAAACAACATACTGCTGCCTCCAATTAGAAAGCAAATGTTCAGGTTCTGTGTCAGCATGCAAGCCCAAAGAGAGGGAAAATATTAGAGAGATTTATTCAATTAATGGGCCCACAAGAAGAGATGCAGCTATACACTCCACTGGTCAAGGTCTAGGCATCAAACGTCTAGGCTTGGAGCCAGTGGATACCTAAGGCTTGTCTGGAACAGCATACATCTTGATAGCCTCCAGAGAGGGCAGTTAATTTAAAGGCAATCCTCTTCACATAGATGTTTAGGTTGCCTAAAGTGCTCATGTGTGGCAGGGGCGGGTTGTGGGGTGATGATTGGTAGGTTTGGAACTAAGGGAGTAAACACGTCCCCTTCCCTAAAGCTTGCGGTTGAGTGTAGCTAATTATCCAGTCCTTCCTTCCTTCCCAGACCTGGTAGTCATTAGAGAGCCATGATGGTCACAGGCAAATATAGTCATAATTCTGATAGACTGGTAACAAAAAATGTTAGAGAAATTCTTCCTTTTTTCAAGGGATGGTAAATGTATCTATTTCACCCATACATCACGCAAGCAAAGAGCTACGTGCATATAGACATCAAGCTGGAAAATAATAAATTCATGTATTTGTACCAAAGGATGTCCAGCTTCTGTCTCTATCTTGCATAGAAAAACGGTTTACTCAATCTGAATATCTGAGGGCCACTTTACCCAGAGTGCTACATCCTCTTTGGAAGATGCAGATTTACTTTTTCATGGATACACATGAAAGTTACGGTGTTTACACCACAACTGTGACATAAGTGGTGGCTGTCCCCAAAATTTCATCTACCTTATCTCCTATAACAGAAGTTTAGAGTCTCTCTCTAGAGCTCTACCTTCTCAATTCTGACCTCCATATAATTTAGGATTTTGAGAAACTGGCCATTTGGTTGGCAGTATTAGAAAAGACGCCTTTCTAGAGTTCAGAATTGGAACTTTTGATTGCATTTTTTCTTAAAGGAAAAAAAATCAATAAAAGTTAAAATGAAATATCACTAATACTATTGATCCAATGTCTTTAGATGGCTGCCTCAGCAGCTAAGAATTTATAATATTGTTATCTATGTAAAAAAGAATGTACAATAAATTTAAAGGCCAAATTTGTTTCAAGTATTATCTATTGCAATGTATTGCAACTTTAAAAGCACTTCACATATCTAAAATACTTTCTCATGCAAATTTTCAGTTAATCTTCCAGTGTGTGTGGCAGAGAGCATGTTATTATTTTCATATGTCAAATGGTGCCATTGTAACAGAAAGTGTAAATGGCTTGTCCAGGTTTATTCAGTCAATAAGGAAACGCCTGCCTTTACATAGCTAGTGAGTCCCTCTACCTGCCCTTATATTCCCAGCTTCTTCCATGCTCATTTATGTGTGTTCAAATTCTTATTATCTTTCATATTCCCAACTCACATACTTCACCTTTCATGAAGATAGCTCTAATATCCCCACTGATGGTGACGGTTTCTTCCTTTGACCCTATAACACTTCATCTCTCTTCCTACCATAAGTAAACTGATTTGGAATCAGAATGATTGGCTTCTGTTTGGGAATATACTATCTGGGTGATCCTCACAACTAAACTAACTATAGTAACTATTTGAATGCCAGCTTCCTCATTGGTATAATAGAGGAGAAACATATATGTCCATAAAATTATGAGTTTAATTTTAATAAAACAAAGGACTCTGCGAACTGAAAAGCCCTATTCAAAGTTACTTTGTATAGCAATAAATATATAGATGTTCTTTTTATGTGCAAGTTGTATTTCCCCTATGTATGGTTGAGAGAAAACTGCACATCTAACAAATATTTGATTTTCCCATAGCATTCAATAATGCTTTGTAACGAGGCATTTGATACAAATTAGTACAATGAACTATCAAATGTATATCATATTAACTGAGGTACCTTTCAAAAAGTAGGAAGCTCATTAGTACCTGCTAAACGTGTAAGGCTAAAATCTGACTTCAACCTATTTCCAATCTCACTGACCATTTCTTTTCCATCACCCTAGCTAACCTACATTTATTCTTGACTCCCTAAAATACACTCTGTACTTTTGGAGTTCCAACTCTGGGCCCAAATCATTACACTGTTTTATGTCCTATATCTATTGAAATAGTGCCCATCCTTATATGCCCAGCTCAAATGCCATTTTCCCCATGAAGCTTTCCTTAATCTCATCCCCTGGAAATGAGCACTTTCTACTCTGAAGTCCATAATATTTATTCATATCTCTCACAGCTCTTATCATCTGGTCACATATTCTATTTTCTTATGCATGTATTATCTAGTAATTTTTAATCTGTTAAGATCAACATTCATGTTTTAGTTATCTTTACATCCCACCAAACATATAACAGAATATCTTTCACATAGTACGTATTCAAATAATATCTGTCTTTCTTATATTGGGTGTAGAAATAACACATACAGCTTAAATTTCCAGCTGCATATTTCTGCCTTGTAAATTGCCACAAAACCAAGACAAATCCAAACACTATAAAATGATCATCTATCACTTGAAGTCATTATTACTTCACATGCCTATAAGGAGAGTATAATATGGGGAGAAGCATATTTTACCAAAACTTAAAAAGCTACATATATATGTATATATAAAAACATATGTATATGTATATACATATGTGTATATGTATATATTTACACATATGTGTATGTATATATGTATATATATAAAATACTTATATTCTAATTTTCTCCATAAATCAAATGCAGCATATTCTTATTAATTGTAGTTTTATAAATGATTATTTATTTGAAAAGTTAAATTACTCAACACTACTTTTGTTTATAAAAGTAAAAGTTACTTTAGAAAACAACCAAAAGCTGATATATTTTAAATCTGCATCATTTTTTCAGAAGTATCCACATTAACATAAATTAGCAATGATCATCATTATTGTTATTATCATGATATATTTCATTTATAACAAAAGTATACAAGCTTCATGTCTCAGGGATATTTAAATCACATAATCCTCCATTGCCTGCTGTCAGTTACTTCCTGGGGTGCTTGCAGATGTAATGCACAGATAGTGCACTAACAGTTGTCCTCCAGACAGGCTAAATGATTTCTGTGCCTTCTCATTAAGTAAAGGCTATTATATCTCTTTAAAAAATGAATCTCTCATATTCTCTTAGATCTTAAACCTCTTCTCTATTTATATGCTCATCACTATCTACTAAATGTGGAAAGCCAAAGTCTGACTCTAACCTATCTCCAGCCTCATTGCCCATTTCTTTATACCGTCTTCACTGTTTTATTCCTTAATGCCAGAGAATTTCTGAGTTTTAAAAAATGCTTTGTATCTTCCTGTCCCTTCCCCTAATAAGAACTCTGAATCTCTACCTATTAAAATGCTACATTATTCCAGGCCTTTTCATGCTGAACTAATATTAATACAGTCAGTTGACTTGCTGAGAAGTACTCTTCTATCCTCAATCTGAATAAACAAACTTGTACTCCTCTATATCACAATTAACCCTTTTATAATTCGATGAGTCAGAAAGTATTACCCAGCTAACCCTTGGAAACATAAGGCTACCCAGATTCAAGCCTAGGAGATAGAAACTGTAATCTGAGAAGTCACCCATACATTCTGAATCTGCTCTAACAACTTCTTCCTTTTGTGAAATGATTTAATGCTGTTATTAAAGACTCTCAACATGCCCTCATTTGATATATCAGAATTAGTGGCAGGGAAAAGGGATGTGCACATTAAAAAGGATATTCAATTTTAAGTTAAAATTGTATTCAGAATTTGAAAACATTATCTACTTTTCTAACACAAATATAAATAACATTTATGAGTACCAAAATTTTGATAGGTGGGAAGACCAATATAAAAGTTAAAGCAATGTCATTGTATGCTAAATAACAGTGTTGGTCTTACATATAGAGTGAAATGAGTAAGTGCTCATTATCTTTCAATCAATTTATATTTGTCTTATATGTCAAATTTTCAGAAATTGTGGCAATGTTTGAGGCTTCTAGTCAGAGAAATATTAAAAAAAAATTACAACTGACAGAGAACAAAACAAAGGAAGGAGGGGAGAATCCAGAGAAAGATAATGCCATCATGTCATGTATGTGTTTAGTTAAGTATCATTTGTGTAAGACGATGATATGGCTGAAGAGTATGGCCTCAGTGAATAAATGCACTTACCTCCATTAAATGAGGATTGGGATTAAAACCACAGAGGCTACAGACAGTGGTTTGACACTCAGTGCATGTGTTAAAATTGGCCTTTTCTGGAACATGCAACAGAAGTTCAGTGGTATTGCAAAGAGGACAGATGGTTTTAGGGAGGCCTTGTGAAGGAAGCTGTTTTGCAGATGGAGACATTGTTGGTGGCTGCAGAGGTTTTCCTGATCCTGTTTGGCTTACTGGTTTTGTAGATTGCTGAGCCAAGGGCTTTGCTGGGCTAGGCTGTTGAGCTGAGGGTTTTGCTGAGCCAGGCTGTTGAGATGGCGGCTTTGCTGAGCCAGGCTGTTGGGGTGAGGGCTTTGCTGCACCAGGCTGTTGAGGTGGGGGCTTTGCTGAGCCAGGCTGTTGGGGTGGGGGTTTTGCTGAGCCAGGCTGTTGGGGTGGGGGCTTTGCTGAGCCAGGCTGTTGAGGAGGGGGCTTTGCTGAGCCAGGCTGTTGAGGAGGGGGCTTTGCTGGACCAGGCAGTTGTGAAGGAGGCTTTGTTGGGCCAGTCTGCTGGGCAGAAGGCTTTGAGGGTCCTGCCTGTTGAGCTGGAATTTTTCCTGGCCCAGCCTGCTGAACTGGAGTCTTTGTAGGCCCAGGTGCCTTAGCTGGAGACTGTAGCCCAGATTGTTGAGCTAGGGGTTTTGGTGTCCCCATCTGCTGGGTTAGAGGTTTTGCTGGCCCTGGCTGTTGAGCTGGAGTCTTCCCAACTCCAGGAGGCTGAGCTAGAGTCTTTGGCCCAGGCTGCTCCAATGAAGGCTTCTCTGACCCAGTCTGCTGAGCTGGAGACTTAGCAGGATCAAGAGGCTGAGCTGGAGGCTTTGTTGTCCCTGGTGGCTGGACTGGGGGTTTCACTGTCCCTGGTTGTTGAGCCAGTGGCTTTGTTAGCCCTGGGGGCTGAGCTGGGGGCTTTGCAGGCCCAGGCTGTGATTTTTCAGGTCCAGGCTGCTGTGCTGGAGGTTTTCCAGGAGTTGGTTGCTGAATAGGTGGTTTGGATGGGCTTTGCAGAGAGGGTTTAACTGATTCTCCCTTTACTATGTCTGCCTGTTTAGTCTGAGGCCTGGATGCATCTCGTTGAAGTGGCAATTTTGCATGGTCTGTCTGAGGAGTCTGGGCAGGACCCTGAATTGGCTTTCCTGTACCTGGAGGTTGTGATTTAATTTTTTCTGGTTGCTGAGAAGATATTGATTTGGGAGGGCCATCCTGCTGAAGTAGATCCCTAACAGGTCCTTGCTGCTTAGGAACCGGCTTGGGTGGCTGTTGCTGTGAAGGAGATTTTGTGATTCCCTCAGGTTTTCCTTGCTCCTTCGGAACCACTTTTTGTTTCTTGGTGGTTTCTTCCTGGGATGCCTCAGAGTCTGATATCAAATCAAAAGGGTTGAATTTATTTACAACAGAGGAGACAGCACTTAAAGGGTTAACCTCTGAGAGGAAGCCAGGCATCATACTAGATTTGTGTTCTTCCTTAAAATCAGTTCTGGACTTTGATTCTTTCAAGCTAATAGTGGAAGGACTCCTCCCAGGCAATTTCTGCTCTGACCTGAAAGTGTCTGTAGTTCTACTTTTACTGAGACCAGGTTGAGCTGGACGCCCAGGGTCCGGGGGTCTTCCTGATTGCTTTGGAGGATGACTACTATCCAACTCTTGTTTCCTAGAAGAGAAAAAAAAAAAAAAAAAAAAAAAGTGAAAATAATGGAAATTATTTCAAATCAAAGTAATATGAAAAAGCTATTGCTTATATCTTCAAAATTATGAATGTACAAATATTACGAGGACACATTTTTGTAGCATCCTTTAAGTGTTCATAAAACTTTTAATACTTTTCTTTTTTCTTTCTTTTAATGGGTAGAGATTTTCAACAAAGAGGTAGAGAAAAGAAAAAAAAAACTTGCTCTTCTGAGTGATAAAATTAAAATATATAATTAGAAAATACTTATAATAAAAGTAATTTATCTTTGCACTTAATAGAATATGATCTTAAAACTTAATATAGGTTTAAATTAAAACCTCAATAAATCAATGCAATGTCATAAGACATACATGTTCACACAGTGTATTTTTTCTTTTTATCAAAAGTTATGATCAAAGAAAGTCTTCCAAATGCTAGCAGCATTGAGAATTAAAAATATTCATTTTTAAATGTAGGAGTCTGCTGAGACTTTTTTAAAACTTCATTTTGAGAATTTACATGAGCTAAATAGGGAATACAATGTGAAATAAGGGGAGTTTCTGATAATGGAGTTTACATGATGTTTTCCCAGGAATGCTAAAAAGTTTATAATCTATTTAATTTTACTTGGGCTTGTAGGGATCCAGGTCACTGGCCAGGAGAGACTGGGACACAGATGTGGGCACCTAAAATCCTGAGAGCCTCAGAGAGTGACTGGGGATTATCCCCATGCCTTCATCTAGAAAGGCACTATTCATCAACTATTATCCTTAAAAAACTTTGCAGAATAAGAATTTCTACATTCATGATTTAGACATTCTTGAGGAACAATCCCATCTTTATTCTCAAGATCAGTGTTATCTTTTTGAAAAAATAACTAATTCTTAACCCAAAATTTTTATGGGAAGCAACAACAGATGCTTAAATCGTCTTGAGATATATCTTGGTATCCATATATCTCTTTACTCAGTGTTTGCTACATCATCTCCTAATGTCATTGATCGATTATTAGTAATCTAATTTATTATTGACATTGAGATTAAATGTAGCAAGTAGTTAATTTTCAAGATATAGCTTAATTCATAGACGAATATATAAGATGTATTTTTTAAAACAGCTTTGGAAACATGATACATTTTAAATGACTATGGTTAAATAATTAAAATAGGAGTTTCTTACTTTGTATATATCTATTGCTTTAGCCAATAGTCATATTAAATACAGAAACTTTTAAAATAATTCATATTTCATTGATAAAGTTGCAGCTAAAAGAATATTCTAAATTAGAATTATGGAGAAAATCAGATTACAAGTATTTTGTTTGATATATGAGGCTTTTTAAATTTTGAAAAATGTTTTTTTTCATTAAAGGAAACAAGAATAAAGAAAGTAACTTAGTAGCACCTAAAATATAGTATGAGAATAGAGATTTACAGGTTCTAATTTGGTTTATCAAAAGTTACCTGCTAATGAGAGAGATTACAAATATTTTAATTCATAATCAATACTTCTTATGAATTAACTTTTTCCAAATTTCCTGACATAGAAATTTGAATACAAGTCAGGATGTAAGGGACAGCAGAAAGAAGCAGAGAAGCATTACTTCTAGGTAGCAAACACTTAGAAGAAAAGAAAATAATCTATAAATGGCAATGTATGCATAAAGTGATTTTCTGGTAAAAGACAAATAAGTAGATTCTGAATTTTTGTAATTTCCTACAAGGAAAAGTTTACAAAAATACATATATTCTACCATGTCTCTTTAGTTTTTACTTAAACAGAACTAAAAGTGTTACCCTAGTTAATTCCAATAGTTCCAAGGTAGCTCTTAAAATGCACTGCTACATATTTCCATTTGGAGAAAATCATTCTGAACATTTCTTTATAGGTACACTATTCAGACCTTGACATTATTCTATAAATCTTCTATATTTACTTAATATATTGTACCATTCCCTTGAAGAGCACATGCTTAGGGCTGATTACAGGTATGGCAATCCTATGAGTAATTATTAAGCATTTTGTTTAAATAACTTCCCTGTACAGAGTCCTCTAAATCTAACTTTAAACAGAGTACAAAAAAAAAAAATCTATCCTTAATTATGCTAAATTTTTCTCTCTTGAAATACTACTAAACTTATTTCAATCATTGTTTTAATATTTCACTTAATCCATCATGTCTGCAAAACAACAAAAAATAAACTTCATGAATGCCAAATATTTGTGATGATCAGAAACAGAATTGAAAGCAAGCTGCTTGCACCAGGAATTATAATTGCATGTACTTCCCACAAGTATAAGTTGTACTTTACTATAGAATCCCCATTAGAAAACAGGCATACAACCCTAAAGACTGTCCTATAATTTAAACTTAGTTTTAGTTGCTGTAACTATGTAAATAAAAGTAAAACACACAGATCTTTGAGTGGGAAATGGAAACAAAATCAAGAGAAAAAATTGTCAATACCAAACAAAAATGTAAAGATGCCATTGTCTTTTGGTGAAATTTTGTTAGGCTTAACAGTTTTACTGTTAAAGAAAAAGTGATTAAAATGCAATCTCCGCCTTGTATACTAGACTGTGAACTCTTAGAGAGAAAAGATATATTTCATTTATCTTTGCATCGTCAGAATCAAGCCTGGCAACTAGTAGATGAGCATTAATATTTGATGAATTAATGAATAAGTGGATGATTACCAATGAGTGAACCAAGGAATAAATATATCATGTATTTGTTTTACTTTAATGTTTCTTGAATTGCTTTCACTTAAAAATTATTCTACAGGCCTTCTGAGATATAAATGGATAAATTTCATATTCTTTTTAGAACCTGGATTTGGCCTACACCTTTAGGAAGAAGCCCAGTAGAGGAGGCTGAAAGTAGTAAAGAAAATAATCAGTTCAGTCAGAATTCTTATTAAATATTCTACTAATCAGAGAAGATTTTTCAATAAATAGAATGAGTAGAAAAAGTAATGAAATTGCACTTCTCTGGGTATACAATGAATAAAAAATCCACGAGCATTTCATTTGTAACCTGTCATCTACTGCTAGCTTGTAACTACCTATATTTAGTACTGTCTCCCTTTTCATTTTACTATTGTCATCCTTAGAATTTTTCTTTCAAATTGTTAGCAGAAAACAAAATATTTCCCCTAAGATGAGGAAAACATATATGCAAATGTAGGAATGTAAAAGTATCTGAGGTAATAAAATCTTTTATAAATGGAACGCAACAAGCAGTGACACTTGACAGTGCTGAGTCACACAAAATTTTATAATATTAGAAATATAAGCAACTTTGGGACTATCTGTTAATTTATATATATATTATATAAATGAATATCTATGCATTTATGCTCTAAGTGCCAGGATATAGGGACTAAGAGAAGCTAAGTGACTAATTCAAGGTCATAAAACTAGTTAGTCACAGGAATCTGGTATCCTCACTCCTGGTTTGTGGGAGGAGGAGGTGGTTTACACTCCATTGAACTGATTTTTCCACATGCAAAAGAAAATTCACGTATCAAAATAACTGAAAAACAATGTACAATTCAACAATTTGCCTGTAGCCATCAGTGACAGTGTCATCCACTGTTGATACTGATATTACCACTCTTTATATTTGTAGGGTTCATGTAAATTACAACTCAAACAAAAACACTCATGTCAACTTTTAATTGATCCTCAATGGACTCTCTAAGACAGGTAAGATAGGTATTATTAGCCTTATTTAAAGGCAAGGAACATGAGACACATTGACTGAGAAGTATTTGTAATTTGCTATGAGTTGGTTAAAGTCAATAGGATAAAAACTCATGCTCTCAGTCTTTATTTTTAAAATTCTATGTTCAATTCACACCACTTAAATGCTTAAAACTTCAAATAATTTGTGTATGCCTTCCTATATTAATTAAATTTACACAACTCTATAACTTTAAAAGTCTCAGTGATAAACCAAATGTTTCTTTGGTTATCATATATAAGGAAAATAACTTTAAAAAGTTATGTACCTTTTATAGAAATCTTTCAGTAAAATTTAAGAGCAAATTGCAAAAGTCAGAAAATTATTGTTTTTTTTTTTTAGTATTTGGATAAAGTTTTCACCAATAACTGTTTGGGCCACACACTACCTATTGATAAGATTTCCACCCTAACAAAATTATCAGTAGAGAGCTTTAAAAGTATACTATCTGATACAAATACTGCATGAAGCAACAGTTTTATAGGTGGAAATAATGTTTCTTAGCCACCCTCTGAACAGAAGAAAAGTTAGAAATCTAGAAATCAAAGATCTCACTGTAACTGGTATTGTTAACCAGCATGATAGACCTGTTGCTTCTATCTCTTAGGAAAAAATATAAAAGATTGGGCATACAGTTCTAAAAGGCTAATAAAAGTATTGTACTTTGTTATTATCCTGTGAAAGTCTAGTGAATGAACACTAATTTTTTTTTCCTAGTCAAGTTTTCATCAAGTAGAGGAAAACAGTACATATCATAAACTGGATAAGAGAACAAGAAAGACTTTTTCCAAAGAAATAGCTCCATAGATTTCATAGTTTAAAAATACAGAAAAACATACTTAACATAAAGGGGCTAGTTTTCACTAGTACTAGTGGTTTCAAGATAAATAGGCTTTTTACCTAGTAGATTTTAAGCAATTAAGATTTTATGTGAAAATACTGTCACTACCCATAAAACATTTTACATATCTCCTATGATTATTTGCCAAAATTATGCTTACGTGATAGTGACTAAGTTTTTTTTTTTTATCATTTTATGAAGTAGAGGATAAGGACCTACACCTATATATCCAGGTCTTTCGTGCTTACAATATCTCAAATGAAAATTGTAGGTTTCCCTTCAGTTGTCATAAAAGAGAAATTGTTTCAGGACCACGGACAGAAAACTGTTCTCTACTAGAGGGTGCAAAGTTAAAGGGTTTGTTTACAATAAGAAAGGCAAGGCAGGCACAATGATTATACCCTCTTAGTACTCTAATTAGAAAACAACTAATCTATTGGGATGAAGGAAAATGGAGAGTTACAGGCGGAAATGAATACGTTCATATTACTGATTAGCTCTTATACTTGCTATTTATTTGCTTTGTTTTTAAAAGTATGTATTCAAAATTATTTTCTAAGGTAATAAAATTCACATGTTCTTCCCTAAACTGAAGGCCACTTTTGCATAAAAAAGAGCAGTGGCTTAAAAATAGCATATGCTAATTTAGAAATACATGTACAGCACCTGCTCTGCTGTGACCAAACCATCTGTTTAATGCCACACATATTTTAGGGTTCCTCAATTAATATAAAAGGTATATTCATTATATTCCTTCTACCTAAACAGCTTCTGCTCTCCTCTGGGGGTGGGGTGGCGAGGGAGGACAAATCACCTACAAGGGGATTAAAGTATTGTTACAGAAATATTTAGACATCATTCACAGAGAAAAAGACCCCGCAATGGCCAAGTGGTTTAAACAGAGACAGGTAAACACCCAGCTCTATCTATTTCCCAACACGTCCGTGTTGTATTAATGGAAGACTTCCAGATTAGTAAAACACTGGAGGGCGTCTCTCCACGCCATCCTAGAGGGAAAGGGCTCCAAAAGGCCAAAAATCACAACCTAAAACCACAGTTCCAAGAATGTAACAACCCTTGACTATCCCACCAGAAACTCTACAATGCATCATTTTTATTCCGCCCATCAAAAGGCTTAGGATATCTTTATGACCACCCCATTGGGGAGAATAAAATGAACGGAAGCGACATATATGTACCGCCGTGCTGGCACATACGGGCTGGCACATATGTGCACGGGAAGCTGTACATATATGCCCGGACATATACATCATGCTGTGCATGCCTGTGCATGGAAGGCGACTCCGCAGCGGCCGGGGGGACGCTTCCCTTGGGCAGCCCCTGCGCCCTTGACATGACAGCGGCGATCTGTCTCCTCTCCTCTTCGCTCAGCTGGCTCAAATCCGCCTCCATGCCGGCCGGGATCGCGGTGTGCGAGGGGCTCCCCGCCCCACTAGCCCCTCCTCCGGCCGCTGCGGCCGCCGCCAGCCCTTCCGGGAGCCCTTCCCCTTCCAAGCTCGCCTCGTTGCCCATGGCTCAGGGAGACTCGGGGCCGCCGCGCTCCCTCCTCGCGCCGCGTCCCAGTCGAGAAGCCCGGGGCCAGGGGAGCAGTCAGAGCCGGGGTCCGCCTCGGGGCGTGCAGGCAGCCGAGTCCCCGGACTCCGGACCAAGCACTGCCTCCCGGAACGCCAGGTGGGAGTTAGTCCTGCTCGCAGGTAACGCCCGCTGCCGGTGCCTCCTCCATGTTGGACAGCGCCAGGCAACCTTTGCAGAAGACGCCTCCTGGACGCCGCCTCGGCGCCCCGAGCCGGGGAGAAGCAGATCTGAGCGGTGCCAGCCGGGCGCCGTCCGCCCCTCCCACCGCGCACCGCCTCCTCGCCCGCGCCCTCGCAGTGCGCAGGCGCCTCTCGGAACAGGTGATGCGCGCGGGCCACGCCCACCCCATCCTGCGTCGCTCCGGATCCTTCCTCGCTCTCAGCACCGATTTAAAGGAGCCCAGTGAACCCTTGGCTAAAAACGGAAGAAACAGGCGACGTTTCCTTCAGGCATATTTCAGGATGCCTCAACTTGAGTTTTAGCTTTCTAGACTCCTAGATTTAAAGGGGGCGGGAGGGGCAGGAGAGGAAATGTCTGTTTTCAGCTTTGGCTCTTGGGATTTGTAGTTTCATTTATTTTCTTTAAAAGAAGGTTTTAAAATATTCTAGGAAAGGGTTCGAGTAACTGAAGATTAGCAAGAGAGACCCTGATACCTTTAAGGCACATTTCCCAAGGGAGCTAAGAATGGGCCTTTTCATTTAGAACTTTCACAGAACAATTCGATTGTTAATTAGATTATTTTAAATGATACAATATTAGTAAGCAGCTAAGGTTTTGAGTGCTTATAACTTGTTCTCTAAAGGGAGGGACTACACAATAATAAAAGATTACGGGAAGTTGTGGACGTGGGGTTCTGCAGTAATATCCAGATTGTAAAAATATTAAAATGTTTTAGTATGAAATTTTGAAAACATGATTTTATTCCCCCGCCCCTTTTTTTAACAAGTGTGGACAGAAGAACCCCAAAAAGTTAATTAAATGGGTGACTGTTAAGTCACAGTCACACAATTGGTTAGCAGCACATTATCATAATAACCACTTTTTCAGACCCACTCTCGACTATCACTCCTACGCTTTTCTTGCTGTTACATTTCTTAGACGGGACTGTTCAGCACTGAATCTGCAGCCTCAATGTTGTTACCTACCTTTCCTCAGAATGTGCACTTAATGTCTTAGCTCGTGAGGTTAGGGAACAATAACGAATAAATAAATCAAACAGAAATGAATAAGTTGCTCAGAAAGTAAGTCCAGATTTTTGGAATCATCATTACGTAGTTCGATCTTGTATCTTCCAAAGTGAATTTGTAGTTTTGCAGTATAAAAGTACCAAAAATTACAACTGATTTTTAAAAAATAACAACAAAAATAACGCAGTCTCTTATGAAGGAACCAAATGCTAACATCTTTTGTATCAAATGCCAAAAAAAAAATGACATAGTGTATATTAATACCATAACTGCTTTTGTGTGTGATGTAATAAGTGATAAAACTGAAGCTATTCTCATCCTTTGTATGTTTAAAAGTCCATGCATTTTTGTGTATGTATGAATTTGCATGGTTGTATAACTATAGACAATATGGCTTATAATATTTATATAGATGCATATGAAGGTCTTTTATTAATATTCCTTCTCTAATAGAAGGTGAGAGAGGATTGTGTTCATTGAATGGAGCAAGAACCTGCAGTGGCTTAAGGTCCAACGCTTCATTTTTTGTTAAGGCTGGATTGCTTCTGAATTACTGATTTCAGCCATTTTTGTTAGCTCTACTTTAACGTGGGATTTACAGCTAGAGTGGAAGAAATTCAAGTGAGATTACAACTGATTATAAACTGGCTTCTCAATTTTGAGAGAAAAATCATGAGAAGTATTTTAGTGAAAAGTTTGATACATTTAGTTTTGAATTCTTAATATATGAAACATCAATTTTTTTCTTTTATACTTAGTCCAAAGTGTATCTGTAATTTAAATAAAAGAAAAAGTCATATTTAGAATGTGTTCCTTAATGTATAGAATATTAAGTAATAAAATTAGTTTTGTCACTTTACAATACTTGTAAATTGAAAAAATATTAATAAGACGTGAAGTTATAACTTAGATGATCAGCATTATTTATTCAATCATTTTATAAATGGACTTTAGAATTTAGAACCTACTCTTTGGAGAATGGGCACATGTGTGCATGTCTTATTCTTCAGAATTTTTCTGTTGACACTGTCTGGTTTTAAATCCTAGCTCTGCATTCTAATAGCTATTTGGATTGGTAAGTCATTGGCTTTTCAGATGTTGAGGTTCCTCAACTGTAAGAGCAGAGAAAATACTACTACTAACATTACTACCTCTCAGGTTTCTTGGGACAATTAAATTAGAAAAAGCTGTGAATGCACTTGTAAACTAGAAATATATTATCAGAATGTGGTATATGGTTACCAGGCTAGCCTGGGAAATTACTGAGTTTTCCATGCTCTGAAGAAGCCAAGGAGGTGAGACACATGGAGAGAGGATCCTAGCTGTCCCAGCTTTATCCATCTCAGCTGAGGCTTTAGTGAGGTTCCCTTAGCACAACCTACCCCAGCTGAGCTACCTACTGGCTACAATCACATCAATGAACCCAGTGAGACCAGCAGAAGAACTGCACAGTCAACTGAAAGAATTAGAGAATTAACAACAATCATGATAATAATAAGATGCTTTTTAAGTAATAAGATTTTTGGGGGGGTTAGTTAAGCTATACAACGGATATTCCAGGTTTTGCACATTATGATTATACATAAGCCTTCAAAGTTTCCTTTCACTCATTTAGTGAATTTTCTCACTTACTCTCCAGCTGCACTTGAGTTGTTTGTTCAAAATTTCCAAATACCACCCTGCTAAACTATAAAGTGGAAAAGAACGCAATTATCTTGAATACTTATATGCATGTTTCATGAAAGGTTCATACAAGAAAATATATGTGAAGACAATCTTTAAATGATGTAGCATTACCCAGATGTAAAGTTATATAAGAAACAGAAGACTTGGGAGGGCGCGGTGGCTCACATCTGTAATTCCAGCACTTTGGGAGGCCGAGGCGGGCAGATCATGAGGTCAAGAGATCATGACCATCCTGGCCAATATGGTGAGACCCTGTCTCTACTAAAATACAAAAAATTAGCCGGGCATAGTGGCAGGCGTCTGTAGTCCCAGCTACTCAGGAGACTGAGGCAGGAGAATCGCTTAAACCCAGGAGGTGGAGGTTGCAGTGAGCCAAGATCACGCCAATGCACTCCAGCCTGTGAACAGAGCAAGACTCCGTCTCAAAAAAAAAAAGAAAGAAAAGAAAGAAAGAAAGAAAAAGAAAAAGAAAAGGAAGATTTACTTATAAGAATTTTCTGAGGAACACTAATGTATTTATTTGAGAAATTGTTTGGAGTCAGGTGACAGTCTCAAGGTCCTACTCAAGAGGATTAGATTATAGGTTTACATGCCCTGCCTGGATAAAACCCTTGGGGTCAGAAATTCAAAATTATTTGTCGAATTTTACAAAGTTAATATAATATACTGTGTGTTATATAATAGTACTTTTAATATTTATCCAGGAAAACCTGTTAATAGTCACATTAACCTCTAAAGGAGTTGAGATCAAATCAACTAGGAGATTCTCGGTTTTTCTGAGCCTGGTGATGGATTGGAGTTCAGATATATATGTATACACACATATTGTTTTTTTCTTTGCGGGGGTGGCATGGGGGGATGGAGTTTTGCTCTCGTTGCCCAGGCTGGAATGCAATGGCACAATCTTGGCTCACGGCAACATCCACATCCCGGTTTCAAGCGATTCTCCTGCCTCAGCCTCCCAAGTAGGTGAAATTACAGGCATGCACCACCACACCTGCCTAATTTTGTATTTTTAGTAGAGACGGGATTTCTCCATGTTGGTCAGTCTGGTCTCAAACTCCTAATCTCAGGAGATCTGCCACCTCGGCCTCCCAAAGTGCTGGGATTACAGATGTGAGCCACAGCACCTGGCCTGGAGTTCAGATCTTTTTAAAACAGCATGGGCTTATTTAAGTGTTCTGCAGAATAAAGATAAAACAACTTGAATTAGTAGAGTAGCATGAATTGGAGGACAAAAGTAGAGAAATCTGTAAGAGAAGGAGAGGACTTGATGCCAGTTATTTTTGAAAGGTGAAAGAGAAATGTTCCCACTGCTAGCTCCGTTGGCGATATGACCTATGGGACTTTGCAGGACCAACATGTCAGTGAGGCTGCAAGATGTTTCCTGTGGACTGTGCACTGTAAAACCCTGCCTCATCTCTCTCATGCAAAGGCAGGAATGTCTATGTTGCTTAAGTGTTTGTACATTGTAACGGTTAATTTTATGTGTCAATTTAACTGGGTTATGGAGTGCCAGACATTTGGCCGAACATTGTTTTTGGGTGTGTCTGTGAGAATTATTCCAAATGAGATTAGCATTTGAATCTGTGGATTTAGCAGATTGCCCTCCCCAATGTGGGTGAGCATCATCCATCCTATTGAGGGCATGAATGGGACAAAAAACAGAGGGAGGGAGAATTTTTTCCTTTCTGCTTGACTGCTTGAGCTGAACATCAGTCTTCTGCCCTTAGACTTAGACTTACATCATTGATCACCCAACCCCCGGGTTCTCAGGCCTTCGGGCTCCAATTGAATGATATCACCAGCTTTCCTGGGTCTCCAGCTTGCAGATGGCAGATCGTAAGACTTCAGCCACCATAATTATGTGAGTCATTTTCTTATTTTATAACATGTGTATACACATATATATGTGTGTGTGTGTGTGTGTGTGTATAATAGATATAATAAAAATAGATCCATATACCTACATATCCAAATATATAGACAGATAGATGATAGATAGATAGATAGATAGATAGATAGATAGATAGATAGATAGATAGATAGATAGATAGATAGAGGTATATATCTCTCCATCCTATTGGTTCTGTTTCCCTGGAGAACTTTGACTAATAATATATGCATGGTTTATTGAGAAAGGATGGGGTGGGAGTTCAAGGCACGGAAAGAGCGCAGGGCTTTATATCCATGTAAATACACGTTAAAAATATTTGCAATATAGATATCCTGTACATACACAGGAACTGAGAGAAAAAAGACATCTGATGTATATGTTTTCATCATTATTATATATACTAAAATATAGGTTTATTATGGTCTTCAGAAGGCCCCATAATTTTCTCAGGTGTTAGTTTCAGCATAATAATCTTTCAGGTATGTTTTTATCAGCAGCGTGAAAACAGACTAATACACTCATTGACCTCAAAACATACCATGCGAACCTCTTCTTTAGTTCTTCTCTTCATCAACTTGGTAAGATTGTCCCCTTTGCTCTATCCATCTGTGCATTTTTCAAGGCCAGGCTCAAGGCCCATTCACCATAGTCAGACCTTTCCCTAATCTGAAGCCACTATTATTTTCAATTATTGTTTGAGAATATTATTATTTATTTGATATTTATTTACAGATCATGTTGCTTTATTTGCTTAATTGTTTTCAGTACTAATGTGTTAGAACGATGCAAAATATTGCTGTTTCTTTTACAATAACATCACTACCTAGTGCACATAGTGAATGCTCAAATCAACAGACATTAAATGCATTGCTTAGTGACCAGTCTTCAGGTTAAAAGTGTAAGTAATGCAAAAAATGCAATAGGTTATTTTGTAGAGGACATCTATAAAGGGAAAATAAAGGAATTCTTTTGTAATGATTAAGGAATTATCTTTTATAATGATACAATTTTAACCTATACATATTGTATTACATTTAATATATTACAAGACCCACTGTTAAGTATTTTATCAATTTTATCTCAGTTCTTTCGACAATCTTGTCATATAACTATTGTTCTGTCCATTTTAAAAATTAAAAAGGTGAGATTCAGAAAATTTATTTAAATTTCTTTAGTTCATTTAACCAATAAATGACAAGAGAGAACTCAACTCAAACAAGAGAGAACTCAAACTTAGCTTAACAAGAATCTAAAACCTACTCCTTTCTCCCTTTTATTAAAATGCCTCCAATTTCTAATAGGAAAAGATAGTCCTGCTAAAGAATGTATAGACCCATGCGATGGTACTTCTTGTGGCCACTTTTAGGGCTTGATAGTGCATTAGGTATATTGGAAATCTATATACATTTTTAACAGGCTGACTAAAACGTATAATAAGAATTGGAAAATGACACATAATACTTTATTTGAGAAATATTCCATGCAGTCAAAAAGAATAAAAAATTAGGATAATAATATGATTTGGCTATGTCCCTACTCAAATATCATCCTGAAATATAATTCCCATAATCCTCACATGTCATGGGAGGGACCTGGTGGGAAGTAATTCAATCTTAGAGACAGTTACCTCCATGCTGTTCTTGTTATAGTGAGTGAGTTCTCATGAGATCTGATGGTTTTATAAAAGGGGCTTTCCCCTGCTTTGCCCTGCATTTCTTCTTGCTGCAGCCCTGTGAAAAAGGTCATGTTTGCTTCCCCTTCCACCATGACTGTACGTTTCCTGAAGCCTCCCCACCCCTGCGGAACTGTGAGTAAATTAAACCGCTTTCCTTTATAAATTACCCAGCCTTGGATATTATAGCTGCTAAGAATGGGCTTATAGCTGCTAAGAATGGGCTAATACAGATGTTGGAAAAAAACGCAATAACAAAACTTCTCACTATTCTAATTTCATAATATTATTCACTAAAAATATTATTATCAACTTTCCATGTTTTATTTGCACTTAGGGTTAGACATCTTTACCTCAAATCATAGAGCAATAATTTTATCATTCACCATTTCAGGAGCCATTTGGGGAATGCTTAATTTTATTCCAACCAAGTTATAGATTTGCCAAGGTTAATTATTAATGAATAAGCACCAAGGATGGAAGATATTTTATATAATTCTGCTTGAGGTTTCCCATGTCTTTCCCCACTCAACTTACTGCTCACATAGAAAGATCAGTGTCAGCTGTTGGCAAGATGGTCCATAACCTGTCTGTAATAATAATATTTCATGTTTTCTAATGGCCTTCATTGCAGGAGTCTCAAACTTTTGAAACCTGATGGCCATGTAATACTGCAGTAACCATGGTTGGTTTTCTAAATTTTTAAACTGTAGAAGTGAAGCAATGATCCATTCTCCAGCATAACTCGTGAGTCACTTACACTTGCCACTATAGAAGTTTAATTTTTCACACATATTATCTCATCATTCATCTCATAAGGCCAAAGACATACCAATCACAGATTCAAAAGCTGAGCCCTTCATAGAAGAAAAGTAATTGTATCAATCTAATAAATGACACTCCAAGATAGATCATCATGGTCTTATTGATTTTCTTGCAATTCTTGGCTGGAAGTGGTGGCTATTTTTAATCATAGATAGTAAAAGACTCAAAGAGAAGCTGTTCTAGAGATTTTCCACAGAAGAAAGGCTCTTTCTGAAGTGATGAATATAGTTCCTTTCTAGGCATTTGTATTTTCATTCCATTCTGAAAGACAATCTGAGGAAAGATGGGCCATCTACTGTCAGAAACATGGTCGTACCTTATAGCTTACCAGTTGGCTTTAGGTGGCCAAGAAGCAGACATACTGAGGAAAGATGGGCCATCTACTACCAAAAACATGGCCGTACCTTACAGCTCACCAGTTGGCTTTAGGTGGCCAAGTAGCAAGATTTGGAACTCTGTCTCTTGACTGCTTGCCCATCTCCCTTGCCAGTTAGTGATGATCTCCTGGTTTTGTTCAGCAGAGCAGAATTCCTTCATTTAGCAACTATTTAAACCACCTACTACGTGCTGATGCTAGAGGTATAGTGGGATACAATAGAGACCTAGTTTCTGTGCTTAGAATTTATATTCTAGTCGGGTAGACAGACGTTTTTTAAAATATTCCATCTTTCTGGGAACAGTAGAGTTCTTGGACTTTCCACACAAGCATCTAAGAGTTTCTAGGAAAACAGACTCTCAAACCTGACCCCAGACCTACTGCTTCAGAGTCTGCATTTTAACAATACCCCCTGGTGATTCATGTGCACCTTACAGTTTGAAATAAATAGTGAAAAGAATGAACTCTAAACTAGATCAGTGAGAATGGGTAAGGAGAAGGATTGATGGAAATGTAGATGTTATATATTCTGATTTTAGAGGCCTTAGACTGGATAAACAGACTGTAGTTTCTAACTTAAGTACCCGGAAAGTGGTGCTTCAACATGCTTTTTCAATCTATGGCATACACAAAGCTGATTAGGAAACAGAAACAATATTATGTAACTCTTTTTTCCCCTGTATGCTATTGGCTTAGTGGATGTGGGCATTTAGACTGGGCATATATTTGGTTATACTGGAGTTGTAACTGGAATTCCATATTTGAGTCTGGAATTGGTCCTTATTCTGCTGAGCATATTATAAGACAGAGTGATGAGCAAGGCCAAATATAGAAGAGAATTTAACAATGTTTTAAAAGCTGGAAATTTCTGTGCTACTCTGATAAATGTCAATGTCACTTTAAGCGTGAAGACATGCTATTAAAATATTTCACAACTTCTTTTTATCATCTATTATTTTTCTGACAATGCTGTACTGTAATTTGTTCCCAAAACATTGATTATCACATGCAGAGCCAATATTAAAACACAATTAAATTTAAATGTAAAACAAACAAAAACAGGACGGGAACAAATCTTTGAGTTTAATAAAGGGAGAAAAATTCATCTTGAGAATTCGGTTTAGGCAAAAATGTTTGGGAAGTTTTAGAAATCCTTATTCAGGTATAGGTCAGGATAATATGGTGATCACATGTCCATTTCCCCTTTAGAAGTGACTAGAGATGAGAAGCCAAGTGCCAGGGGACTTAACGTGTTCCATGGACATGTTTTGTCCTCCTCACACAGTATTTTTTTATGTGTTATATTTTTAAATTGGGAGATTGCCAATTACAAATTATAGATTTCTTATTTCTTTGGAAAAATGAAGTCTGACACACTGAGTACATTATTACTTGGCAACAACCAACTGCACTTGGGTAGCAGCCTTCTCCTTTAAACCTGCACCCACCTGGCTTCTTAATTTATGTTCATAGCCTGTCTTCTGTAGTCATTATGTATTTGACTGTTCTACAATCTCCGCTTCTCACCAAGGAAGGATGCAATCTTTCTACCAATTAGAAATATCTAGCAAGGGCTTACAAATTTCATAATTGATTTTAGTCCTGTCCACTGAACTACGTTTTTAAAAGATAGAAGACAAGATACACAATATATTATAGACGTCAGCCACATTTTCTTCTTTGCATCTCCATTAATTCCTATTATTGATTTTCCTTTGAGCACATTGGTTTGTGTGCCTGAATTATAAGTAGTGACAGATTGAACTTCCTCTGCTCCTGTATGTGTCAGAGTTGCAATTAACAATCATGTAGGTCGGATAATAGTGATGACAATATAAAGGAAAAAAAAAAAAACTTCCTCCTAACTTAGTGTCTGGAGGTTTTCTGTAGTGAATATGTTCCTTTACCTACAAAGAATATTTGCTTTCAAAATAATTTCTAACAAATGTCATATGTCAACTCACTTTCCATGTAACTATATCTATTTCTAGAAACCTGTTTGAGGTCAAGAACTAACATTAGTTACTCTTCTTTTATAAGGCTCTGTCGATGGAGCTTATGAATTCTGCAGGTCTTACTAACTTTCAGAAGAACTTAGCAATATTTTGAAACCCCTTAAAGATATTCTAAAAGATTAACATGCCTTGCATATGACCATAAATTTGATACTAATATAAAAATCTATTCAACCTTTCAGGCCCAGAATACATTTTTAACTTGTTTCAGAAAAAAATCTGGCCCAGGCCAGAGTATGTGAGTCACTTGAGATACCTTCCTTTACTGACAGCTTAAAAGTTATGTACCCTACAATCTCTAGCACAAATATGCCCTTCCTAATTATTTTCCCCTTGCCCCTCACATGAACCTCCTTTTCCCTTCCAAGATATATCTCATATTACCTCTCTGTGATGTTCAGACATTCGCTAGCAATTGTATTCTCACCCCATTCCAGTCTATTCAAATCCTGCCCAAGTTTCATGGACCTTCTCAAATGCACATCCTCCATGAAATCATTCGTGCTCACTCTACCTCTCTGATTCAATAATTTGGCAAATATCATGTGCTAGATTGAAATATTATTTATCTTATCAAGTAAATATGTTTTAACACCTTTTGCAATATGCTTACAAAAATGTCCTATATTCCGTGTGTTTTTTGATCCAATAAATTACTTTTCATAAGAAAAACTCATAAATATTCATCAGTGGCTAACCTAGTTCTGAGATCTAATAGCTTAAATCAAAGATCCAATATCATCAAATTTTCTCTCTCTAGAGTATCTTTCCCATCAACAGACAAGCAAGTTTCTAGTCCCAGTATGTTTTTTTAAATTTTCTCTTGACCTTATTTCTCCCTCCAGCTACAGCCCTTTTCTCTGTTCCTCTTTATAGCTGAATTGATGCTCTCATTCAGATTTAAATGCCCAGCCCATATGATATTTAATACTCATATAAAAATTAACATGTCCAAAATCAACACTGATTTCCAATCCCAACCCAAAACGTGCTATTCCATTTCCACATATCATTTAGTAGTAATTTCACCCCTCTCATTGTTAAAACTAGATATTAATATATTGGGATCATTTTAACTTGTCTTTCTTATATACAAAATAGCTAAACCAGTGGGAAATCCTATTGTCTCCAACTTCAAAATTTATCTGTAATCCAAACATGTCTCATCTCTGACACTGCTATTTGACTGTTTAACCCCACTTGAATAATTTCAATAGCTTCCATGTGGTCTGCCAGCTTCCACTCTTGCTCAGGTTTAGTGTATCTAGTCTCTACACGATAAGTAACCAGTGTGATGCTATCAGATCACGTTAGTTCCTCTGCCTCAAATTCATCCAATGGCTTCCCATCTCAATCAAAGGAAAAACCAAAGATTTTGCAAATTCTACAAAGCTCCATGTGATCTTAAACCCACCCACTTTTACTTCTAGTGCTCTCTTCTTTGCTCATGTCCTTCCAGCCACATTGGCCAATGTATTCTTCTTCAAACACACCATCTATGCTTATGCCTCAGGGCCTTTGCACGTGCCATTCTCTCTACCTGGAATACTTTTCCTTCCTGTAAGCATATAGCTCCCTTTATGTCTTTGCTCATCAGTAGTTAGCATCAGCATCACCTTTTCAGTGAGAATTTATGTGAACAGTCTCTTTAAAATGTTAATTCCTACCCACCGTAGCATTTCCTATTATCCTCATTGCTTTGTTTTTCTTCCCATCACTTATCTACATCTGATGTAGTATTTGTTTGACTTATTTTTGTCTTCCAAACTGGAATATAAATTAGGGATTTATCTCTAATCCTCAGCATATTGGCTCACACATAATAGATATTTAGTAAATATTTTCTGAATGTAGGAATAGTTGAATGAATGAATGAGTAACAACAGGTTACCTATAACAAAACTAGATTCTAGGTGAAACTGAATTATAATACATTTCCTCTGATAAATTCTGGGGGTAATTCCCATGCTATCTTTGTGTGATACAAATCATGCTTCTTTTTTTTTTTTGGACTTAGGTACCACATCTGCACTGTTCAGTTACTATAATTTTGTCTTCATTCTTAACTGTTTATGTGAACTTTATACTCACCTCTCTGCTGGACAAGGCACAATAATGTTGCTCCAGCACTGTAAGTTCAAAATGCCCAAATTTTACTATACCTCCTCAAACCCTCTCACTCTGCTTTGCTAAGTATGTCAATAAATGGCTACACTTCTTGCCCAAGCCAGATATGTGCCAATTGTCTTAGAATTTTCATTCTAAGTGCATCTAAGTACTCCAAACATAAAAATTGAAGGGATATCCACCCTTTTCCGTATCTTTCAAAGCAAATGTGAAAAGATAATTTTTAAGAGTGTTATTTGTGTGGGGATTTTTTCCCCTGTTTTTCTCTGCTCTTTCACATTAAGTAGGAGAATAAACACTTAAGTATTTTCTTGCCACAGGGACTTTTTCATGGTAGAAAGAAGAAGCTATGTAGAAACCCAGGGGCAGAAGGAGTAAAGAAGCAAAAAAGAGAGAGATGAACAACTAAGACATGAGAACAGATAGTTATATAAAGTACATAGTGTTTGCAGAGGCGCTATCCTATGTATAGTGGTGTTCAGACTCTCCAAAGAGCCATACACTTCGTGAGACCTAAGAGCTGGAAAGTCTCCAGACTTCAGGCTATATGCAGACTGGAACAAAGACACATATTGAAACCAGAAAGATGAGTGACCTCCCTTATTGCTGCACAAGATATTGAATGGTTGCAAACACAAGGAGTACTGAATCCCAACAAGGACTAAAACTGACTGTTTCACCAGCCCAGAAGAATGGGAGCTCTGTCAGCTTTAAGTTTACTTAAAAAAAAAAAAATCCATGGAATTTCAGCATTTGTAGGTTAAAATTTATACTTTTTACTCAATAGGCAGTCTCTCTCTCGCTCACTTTTGAAAAACAAAGCCACTAGGGTGACTAGAATTTCAGAAAAAGACTTTATTTCAGAATGACTATGGAATTATTATTATTTTTTTTTACATTTTTTAAAAAATACTTTAAGTTCTAGAGTACATGTGCACAACGTGCAGGTTTGTTACATATGTATACATGTGCCATGTTAATGTACTGCACCCATTAACTCGTCATTTACATTAGGTATATTTCCTAATGCTATCCCTCCCCCCTCCCCACAATAGGCCCTGGTGTGTGATGTTCCCCTTCCTGTGTCCAAGTGATCTCATTGTTCAATTCCCACCTATGAGTGAGAACATGTGGTATTTGGTTTTCTGTTCTTGCGACAGTTTGCTGAGAATGATGGTTTCCAGCTGCATCCATGTCCCTACAAAGGACATGAACTCATCCTTTTTTATGGCTGCATAGTATTCCATGGTGTATATGTGCCACATTTTCTTAATCCAGTCTGTCATTGGTGGACATTTGGGTTGATTCCAAGTCTTTGCTATTGTGAATAGTGCCACAATAAACATACGTGTGCATGTGTCTTTATAGCAGCATGATTTATAATCCTTTGGGTATATACTCAGTCATGGGATGACTAAGTCAAATGGTATTTTTAGTTCTAAATCCTTGAGGAATCACCACACTGTTTTCCACAATGGTTGAACTAGAATTATTTTTTAAAAAGCTTTGAAGCTCCAAGGACTGCAGTTTTTCATCCTACATTTTAAACTTGGGAAAGTATGGTCTTTCCTTTCATCTCTCATTTCGCCTTTTTCAAATAACATTTAATAAATAGAATTATCCACTAACAAAACAGAATAGCATCAACTCATTTAAGGTCACAGTCTCCCCAGTAACTTAAAATCATAGATAAGCAATGAAGTAGACAGAATAGGAGCTGGCAGCAGTTGCAGAAAGAGGACAAAGGGAGGAAATTATAAGTCTGAGTACATGAGTCATTTTAATGCATCCATTTTGACAAAGGAGCATTTTTGATGTAGCCCAAATCAGAAAATTATAATTGCTTTTATGACCCAGAATTGTGACAAGCGTGTCTTCCCCACCCTTCCCAGAGTCATACCCTTTGCTGCCTCTTACTTTCATAAAGTGAAAGGTAGGGATTGACTATGGAGAACATACAAGGTAGGGGTTAGGTTTTAATAGTTACATAAACTATATCTCACTAAGATTTCTATGGTTATCATATTTATCTCTAAGGGACCATCAGTCTTTCGAAGAAAAGTATGTATTGCCCAATAAGTCTTCTTTAAATTTAATATTTGCCTTTCAAAGTTTCTAATTTCTCTCTCAAAATTGAACTGTTTTATTTACTCCAATGAATAAATAAAATTGCATGCTTATTAATGCTATTTGAATTTTTTTTTAATTTGAAATTCTGAAGGGCAGAAACACCTCCCTTTTGTAGGCTTTGTAGACTTCCTGATTATGGACCGTTAGAAACAAATATAGGACACTGGATGTGAAAAGATTGTGTAAAAGCTATTTGTGTCTTTTGAAGCAGGTTGGTCGGTTATTTTTCAGATTATTGCTTAATTTGTGTTAGTCTGGTGTCTTCCTATGATTAGATTTACATTATGCATTTTTGGCAAGAACACTACAGAAATAATGTGTGTTTCTCAATGTCCTTTTGTTCTGAGACCCAGACTGCATAGAAGATTTCCCAAAAATGTCCTTTCATTTCAGTGAGTAAAAGACTTTCCTTGGTTTTATTGCTAAAACTAGTCTATGCCTCATTTTCTTCCTGTATACAGTTTGGTTACCAATGGTAACTTCCTCACAAAGTTGTTGTGATGATTAAACAAAGTCCTACTAATAAAATGTGTAGTACAGCACTTGGCACATAGTAAACTCTAAGTAAATAGTAGCCATTATTAATATTCATTAATTAAAAACAAATATTTAACATGAAATAAGAACTTTCTGTGTTTACATTATTTAGCTTATTTAAGCTAGTGAACAACCCCATCAAATGGAAAAGTCATCATTAGAGTACTATCGTAGCAATGCAGACCAGATTACCAATAAATGGTAAAAGTAGTGGGTGAAAGATTAAGAAGTAGGATATTTGCATATTCTCAATGTATCTCCCTCAAAATATTTATTTTAAATTGGAAAAGAGTTCCATGAATGTGAGTTCCATGAAGGCAGCTTTAAAGTAGGGAACCTCCATAGATACGACTTTAAAAAGCAAATTCCAAAGGCCTGAGTCAGCAGGCTTCCTTCTTGATACAGAGGAATATGGAGGCCAGTGTGGCTATGGGCAGACAAAGCAAGTGGTTAACTAAATGTTCAAGGCTAACATCACATGACATATTAACATCATGCACTACTGCCTAATTTACTGCCTAATATAATACAATGAGAAGGGTACATTATTTTTGCACTCTATCCATAAGAAGTACCCTCAATCTAATCATGGGAAATCATCATATATACCCAAATTGACTGACATTCTGAAAAATATCTGACCAATGCTTTTCCAAAATGGCATGGTCAGAAAACACAATTAAATACTGAAGAATATTGCAGATTGAAATAGACTAAGGAAACATGAAAACTATACCAATGTGGGATCATGGGTGGATGTTGGATGAGTAAATGGATATTAGTGGAAAAAATGATGAAATTTGAATAAGATATGTACTTTAGTAAATAGTAATATACCAATGTTCACTTCCTAGTTTTAATAAACACAATGGTTATGTATATTTTAACAATAGAGGAAACTCAGTAAAGAGTATACAAGGTCTTTCTCTACTACTAATGTAATTTTATCTGTGGGTCTATTTCAAAAATTGAAAAGTTTTTAAAAATCCAGTGGATACTACTATTTTCAGATAAGGAAATGAAGTAGAGTGTGTTAAGGTCACGCAGCTCGTAATTTAGGAGATGAAATTCTAAACCAGTCAATTGGGATACAGAGCCTGCATATTTAAAACTATATAGAACTTCTCATAAAATAAGTATACAATTAATACACAATGATAATTTAGGAGGTTGTAAAACCCACCTAGGTGTTAACTCAATTGTAAAAAATATGTTTAATTGTATAATTCATTTTTTTCTCATTATATTGGTAATGAATACCAATATAAGAAGTCTTGCCTAAAAGACTCCTTCCTATGTAAAATTACAACCTCCACATTCACTTTTAGCACCTCCACTCTTTTTCCCTCCTTTTTTCTCTCTCCCCAATTTTCTCTCTCTCTCCCCACAACCACCTCCTCACACACACACTTAAAACAAAAATCTCTTCATCTCTATGCCTTAGAATGTGAGTTCCATGAAGGCAGGGATTTTTATGTTTTATCCCCAGTTCCTAGAGATAGTAAGTCATCACTTTCCTGAATTAATAAATGAATTAATGAAGAATCTCTAGCCTCATGGAAATGCAAGGATTCCAGTTTTAAATGGAAGGAAAGACTGCACCAAGAGGGCACTTAGGCAAAGATTTGAAGCACATGTGTGGGCAAGCCATGCATATAATTGGAGACAGATAATTCAGGCCAAAGAAAGCAAACTCAAAAGACCTGAGTTGTGGCTGCCTTGTTGATACAGAGGAACATGGAGGCCAGTGTGGCTAGGAGAGACAAAGCAAGTGGTAGAAGCCATGGGAGATGACGTGAGAAAGACGTTGAGGAGCTACAGACACACAGAAGCTAGTAAATTGTAAAGACTTTCCCCTGGGTGAGATGGAAATCTACTGGAGAGTTTTAAGCAAAGAAGTGTTATGGTTTGACATAAATTTGTACAATATCACTCTGGCTGTTGTGCATAGATTCTAGTGAGCAAAAATGGAAGTAGGAAGACCAGTTAGAAGCTACTCCACAAACACAGGCGAAATACTATACTGGCATGGACAAGTCTGGTAGTAGCTGAATTCTAACCATGCTTTTCACAGGATAGCATGCCTTTCCCCATCTTCAAAACAGTTATAGTCTCATCTCCAGAAACTTTTCCCAAAGAAACATCTTCTCTTACATTATCCTGTTCAGCAATTAAAACTCTCTAATAGGCTATTGTGGTAGCTGTACTGTGAACAGTATAAAATGATTACAATCGAAAGGGTTAACATGTTTTTTTAGTATGAAATAACTTTTTCGGCAAATTCCTCTATCCATTCCCTCTCCCTATACCCATAAGAATGTTCTACTTTTATTATCCTTGGATGTGACCCTATTATGGTAACCCATATCCCGCAAACAATGACATTTGGATTCACACATTCTTTACAGATGTGTAAACAGGAGTACAGATGTAAACAGGAGTCCCACTGAGGATAAGGGGTTTGGGCACAGAGCCAGAATTTATAAAAGAATGTTCAACAGTTTCTTCCAAGTTTTTCATAGAAATGGGCATCTCAGGGGTGGAAATAGCAGTAAAGTATTTGGTGAAAGTTCTTTCCTAGTGGAGCTTACATTCTTTAGAATAAGAACTGTTAACCACATGTAAATACTCAGCTAACAGTAAACTTATAGACTTTGTCAAATGCCAGGAAGTAAACAAATAGGAAAATGAGATGGAGTGACAAGAGGAAACGACATCTGATGGAATAGCATGGCAAGGTGTCTTCAAAGAGGTGACATTTGAGCTGAGACCCAAAAGTTGAATATGTGAAGACCTGGGGGAAAAGTATTCAATGGAGAAACAGCCTAAAAGTCTAAAAATCATTAAACAGCAAAGAACTTAGTTTAAGGAATAGAAAAAACAGGCAAGTTTCTATAGTTTGAAAGGAAGACATGAGGGAAAGCATCTGAGATGAAGTAGAGAGAAGTAGGTGGAAGCCAGATCGTGTTGGGCATTTAGGCCAGGGCAAAGGATTTGGATTTTATTCCAAGAGCAATGGGAAGCCATGGGAAGTTACTGATGACAAGAGAAACATGTTCTGACTTATAATTTTTAAGTTAAGAATTTTTTAAATTGACACATTGTAATTATACATTTATATATACATTTATATGGGGTATGCGCTGATGTTCCAATACATATGTATTTTGTATACTAATCAAGTCAGGGTATTTAGCACATCCATCACATCACGCATTTATCATTTCTTTTTGTGGTGAGAACATTGAAAAACCTCTTTTCTAGCTATTTTGTAATACACAGTACCTTACCATTAACCATCATCACCCTATTTTGCAATAGAACACCAGAATTATTCCTTCTATCTAATTGTAACCTTGTACCCTTTGACCAATCTCTGTCTATCCTCCCCTTCTTTCTCTTTCCCAATCTCTAGTAATCATTGTTCTACTCTCTACTTCTATGATATCAACTCTCTCTTTATGATTATTCTTACTTAGTTTTCACATATGAGTGAGATTATGTCATATTTGTCTTTTTGTGTCTGGCTTATTTCACTTAAGATGATGTCCTCTAGGTCCATCCATGTTGTTGCAAATGACAGGATTTCATTCTTTTGTAGGGATGAATAGTATTCCATTGTGTATATTTACCACATTTTCTTTATCCATTTATCTACTGTTGGATGCTTGAGTTGATTCCATATTTGCTTATTGTAAATAGTGCTGTAATAGACATGAGAGTGCAGATAGCTCTTTGATATACTGATTTTATTTCCTTTGGATATATACCCAGTATTCCTGGATCATATGTTAGTTCTGTTTTTAGTTTTTTTGATAAACCTTCATACTGTTTTAATAATGACCTTACTAATTTATAATCTCACCAGCAGTATGTTAGTGTCCCTTTTTCTCCACATCATTTCCAACACTTGTTTTCTTTTGTCTTTTTGAAATAGCCATTCGAGCTAAACTGATGTGGTATCCTGTAAATTTGATTTGCATTTCCCTAATAAATAGTGATGTTGAGAATTTTTAAATGTACCTATTGGTCATTTGTATGTCTCCTTTAGAGAAATATGTATGAAGGTCTTTTGTCTATTTTAAAAATTGGGTTATTTGGTTTTTTGGCTGTTGAATTGTTTAAGCTCCTCATATATTCCAAGTATTAACCCTTTTGTAGATGGATAGTTTGTAAATATTAATTTGCATCCTGTAGGTTGTCTTGTCAACATTTTTAATTGTTTCCTTTGTTGTGAAGAAGCTTTTTAGTTTGGTGTAATCCCATTTGTCTATCTTTTGCTTGTATTGTTTATGCTTTTGAGGTCTTATTTTTAAAATTCTTGCCCACCCCAGTGTGGTAAACCATTTATCTTGTTTCTTTTTTTTCCTAGTAGTTTTATATTTTCAGATTTTAAATTTAAGTCTTTAATATTTGAGTTTATCTATATCTAAAGTAAGTGGCAGAAATGCAGTCTCATTTTTCTGCATGTGGGTATTCAATTTTCCCTGCACCATTTATTGATGAGACTGTTTTTCCCTCATTGTGTGTTCTTGGCACCTTTTTTGAAAATAGTATGCTGTAGTTGTGTTAATTTGTTTCTGGGCTCTGTATTCTGTTCTACTGGCCTATGTTTTTTTATGCCAGTACCATGCTGCTTTGGTTAGTATAACTTTGTAGTATATTTTGAAGCCAGGTATTGTGATGCCACTAGCTTTGTTCTTTTTGCTCAGGAGTACTTTGGCCCTTTGGGATCTTTTGTAGTTCCATATAAATTTTATAATTGTTTTTCCTATTTCTGTGAAGAATGTCATTGGTATTTTGATAGACAGTGCATTAAATCTGCATATAACTTTGTGTAGTATGGCCTTTTAACATTATTAATTTTTCTAGTCCATGAACACAAGATATCTTTCCATTTATGTTTGTCTTCTTCAATTTTCTTTATCAATGTATAATAGGTTTCAATGTAGAGATATTTCACTTCCTTCATTAAGTTTATTTCTGTCTTATATTTTTGGTAACTATTAAAAATGGAATTGCTTTCTAGATTTCTTTTTGAATAATGTTATCTGCAAACAGGGACAGTTTGACTTCCTCCTTTTCAATTTGGATGTAATTTATATTTCCTCTCGCCTATTTGCTCTGACTAGGGCTTACAATACTATTTGGAATACGAGTGGTCAAAGTCAGCATGCTTGTTTTGTTCCAGATAATAGTGGAAAAGCTTTCAGCTTTTCCCTGTTCAGTATGATTTTAGCTGTAGGTTGTCATATATGGCCTTTATTGTGATGAGATACATAAACTTCCATACTAATCCATTCTCACATTGCTGTAAAGAAATACCTGAGACTGAATAATTTATAAGGAAAATAGGTTTAACTGATGCACAGTTTTGCAGGACGTACAGGACGAATGACTGGATAGGCCTCTGGAAACTTACAATCATGGCACAAGGCAAAGGTGAAGTAGGCACATCCTACATGGCTGAAGAAGGAGGAAGAGAGCAAAAGGGGAGATGTTGTATACATTTTAACAACCTGGTCTCATGAGAACTCACTCGCTATCATGAGAACAACAAAGGGAAAATCCACCCCCATGATCCAATCACCTCACACCAGGCCTGTCTCCAACATTGTGGATTACAATTCCACATGATATTGGGCAGGGACAAAAATAAAACCTGTTGCAGGAAGTCAGGGACCCTGAATGGAGGGACTGGCTGAAGCCATGGCAGAAGAAAATAAATTGTGAAGATTTCATGGACATTTATTAGTTCCCAAAATTAATACTTTTATAATTTCTTACGCCTGTGTTCACTGCAATCTCTGAACATAAATTGTGAAGATTTCATGGACACTTATCACTTCCCCAATCAATACCCTTGTGATTTCCTATGCCTGTCTTTAATCTCTTAATCCCATTATCTTCGTAGGCTGAGGAGGATGTATGTCGCCTCAGGACCCTGTGATGATTGCATTAACTGCACAAATTATTTGCAGAGCATGCGTGCTCGAACAATATGAAATCTGTGCACCTTGAAAAAAGAACAGGATATCAGCAATGTTCAGGGAATAAGGGAGGTAACCTTAAACTCTGACTGCCAGTAGGCTGGGTGGAACAGAGCCATATTTCTCTTCTTTCAAAAGCAAATAGGAGAAATATCACTGAATTCTTTTTCTTAGCACAGAACATCCCTGAAAAAGAGAGTAGCCCGTGAGGGTAGGCCTCTGAAATGGTTGCTTTGGGGGTGGCTGTCTTTTATGGTCGAAAATGAAGAGATGAAATAAGCCCTGGTCTCCTGTAGCGCTCCCAGGCTTATTAGGATGAAGAAAATCCTGCCTAATAAATTTTGGTTAGATGGGTTGTCTGCTCTCAAACCCTGTCTCCTGAGAAGATGTTAGCAATGACAATGCGTGCCCAAAACTTCATTAGCAATTTTAATTTTGCCCCATCCTGTAGTCCTGTGATCTCACCCTGCCTCCATTTGCTTTGCGATATTTTTTTACCTTGTAAAGTATGTGATCTGTGTGACCCACACCCTATTTGTACACTCCCTCCCCCTTTTGAAAATCGCTAATAAAAACTTGCTGGTTTTACAGCTTGGGGGCATCACAGAACCTGCCGACATGTGATGTCTCCCCTGGACACCCAGCTTTAAAATTTCTCTTTTGCACTCTTTCCCTTTATTTCTCAGACCAGCCAACACTTAGGGAAATAGAAAAGAACCCACGTTAACTATCGGGGGTGGGTTCCCCCAATAAAAAAACCGTATCATTTCACCCCTGGCCCCTCCCAAATCGCATGTCCTCCTCACACTGCAAAATACAATGATCGCTTCTTAACAGTCCCTCAAGTCTTAACTCATTTCAACATTAACCTAACAGTTCAAGTCTAAAGTCTTATCTGAAACAAGGCAAGTTCCTTCTGCCTATGAGCCTGTAAACTCAAAAGCAAGTTAGTTACTTCCAAGATGCAGTGGGGATACAGGCATTGGGTGAATACACCCATTCCAAAAGGGAGAAATCAGTCAAAACAAAGGGGCTACAGGCCCCATGCATGTCCAGAACCCAGCAGGGCAGTCATTATCTGTGAAACCTCCAAAACAATCTCCTTTGAGTCCATGTCATACATCCAGGCCACAATAATGCAAGGGGTATGCTCCCAAGGTCTTGGGTATCTCCACCCCTGTGGCTCTGAAGGGCACAGGCCCCTTGACTGCTTTTATGGGCTGGTGTTGAGTGCCTGCAGCTTTTCCAGATGTGTGGTGCAAGCTGTCAGTGGATCTACCATTCTAGGGTCTGAAGGATGGTGGCCCTCTTTTTACAACTTTACTAGGCAGTGACCCAGTGGGAACTCTATATGAGGACTCCAACTTCATATTTCCTTTCTGCACTGGCCTAGTAGAGGTTCTCCTTGAAGGCTATTTCCTGCAGCCAACATCTGCCTGGACAGCCAGGCATTTTCATACATGCTCTGAAATCTAGGCAGAGACTGCCAACCATCAACTCTTGTCCTCTGTGCACCCACAGGGTTAACACTACATGGAAGCTGCCAAGCCTACAGCTTGAACCCTCTGGAGCAGAGGCCTGAGATATATCTGGGTCCCTTTTAGCCATGACTGGAGCTGGAGCAGCTGGGATTGAGGGAGCAGAATATCAATGTTGCATGGGACGATGGGGTCCTGGGTCTGGGCCACAAAAAAGTCTCCCCTCCTGGGCCTCCGGGCCTGTGATGAGAGGGGCTGCCATGAAGTTCTCTGAAATGCTTTGGAAATATTTTCCCCATTATCTTAGCTTTTAACATTCAGCTCCTCTTTATTTGTGCAAATTTCTGCTGCTGGCTTGAATTCTACCCTAAAACATAGGTTTTTCTTTTCTACCACATGATCAGGCTGCAAATTTTCCGAACTTTTATGCTCTGCTTCCCTTTTAAATAGAAGTTTCAGTTTCAGATCATCTGTTTGCTCATGCATATGAGCATACACTGTTAGAAGAAGCCAGGTCATATTTGAGTGCTTTGCTGCTTAGAAATTTCTTCCACCAGATACCCTAAATCATCACTCTCAAGTTCAACGTTCTTAATAAGTTCCTTATCTCCATATGAGACTTCACCAGTCTGGCCATCTCTGTCCAGATCACTATCAGCATTTTGCTCAAAACCATTCAAAAAGTCTCTAGGGAGTTCCAAACTTTCCCATATCTTCCTGTCTTCTTCTGATCCCTCCAAAATGTTGCAACCTCTGCCTGTTACCCAGTTCCAAATCTTCCACCATGTTTTCAGATATCTTTATAGCAATGCCCCACTCCTGGTACCAATTTTCTGTATGAGTTTATTCTTACATTGCTATAAAGTACTACCTGAGACTAAGTAATTTATTTAAAAAAAGAGGTTCAATTGACTCACAGTTCTGTGGGCTGTACAGGAAGCATGGCTAGGGAGCCCTCTAGAAACTTACAATCATGGAAAAAGGTGAAGGAGAAGAAGGCATGTTTTACATGGCTGGAGAAGGAGGAATAGAGTAAGGGGGAGGTGCTACACACCTTTAAACACCAGATCTCATCAGAACTCATTCACTATTATGAAAACTGCAAGGGGGAAATATGCCCCCATGATCCAATCACCTCGTATAAGGCCCTTATTGAAGATTACCATTTGATGTGAGATTTGGGTGGATACACAAATCCAAATTATACCGAATATTTCTATACCTAATTTGTTGAGCATTTTTTATCATGAAGGGATGCTGAATTTTGCCAAATGCATTTTCTGTGTCTATTGAGATGCTCAAGTAGTTTTGTCTTCCTTTTTTATTGTAATATATCACATTTATTGATGCATATGTTGAACTATCTTTGCATTCTTAAGATTAATTCCACTTGATCACAATGTATGATCTTTTTCATGGTCTGTTGAATTCAGCTTGCTGGTAAATTATTTTGGTTTTTTTTTCATCTATGTTCATCAGGGATATTGCCTACAGTTTTTCTTTTTTGTTATATCTTTGTCTAGTTATGGACTCAAAGTAACACTGGCTTCATAAAATAAGTTTGGAAGTATTTTCTCCTCTTCAGTTTTCTGGAATAGTTTGAGGAGAATTGGTGTTAGCTGTCCTTTAAATGTTTGGTAGAATTCAGCAATGAAACCATAAGATATTGAGTTTTGTGTTTTTTTTTTTTTCAAGTTTTTATTAGTGATTCAATTTCCGTAGTTGTTCTGACTTACATTTTTCAAAGTTTATTCTGAAATTGTATGGAGGGCAATTTTTAAACTATCAATAATAGAAGTGTTTTATTTGTCTTTTTCTTGCCAGTTCCTTGTAGTATATTGACCAGAGAATGAGTTACAATGACTTCAGGTTGCAAAAGCTATTACATTTGGGAGTTTACAGGCAAGCAAGGGGAGAAGACTGTAACGATCCATGTAGTAATATATCAGAGTTGAAGATATCAGCATAAACTCTTGTTTATCTTAATATAGACACAAATATTTACATATAGAATTATTTATAGGTATTTATATACATGAGTTAGCTTACACACAGCTATTTTCTTGCTCTGACTGAAGAGAGAACTTAGAAGCAATATCTGGCTCATGCATGTAATCCCAGCACCTTGGGAGGCCAAGGCAGGTGAATTACCTAAGGTCAGGAGTTTCAGACCAGCCTGGCAAACATGGTGAAACTCCATTTCTATTACAAATACAAAAAGTTAGCCAGGCATGGTGGCAGTCACCTGTAATCCCATCTACTCAGGAGACTGAGGCAGGAGAATCACTTGAACCTGGGATGCGGAGGTTGCAGTGAGCTGAGATCATGCCACTGAACTCCAGCCTGGGCAACAAGAGTGAAATTCTGTCTCAGGGGGAGAAAAAAAATGCATCATCTCAGTAACAACAAGAACCAACTAGAACACCTAGTACCCAGATTTTGGTTCCTCACATCATTCTTTAATAAAAAGAACCAGGACTCCTTGGAAAAGTGACTAATTCCAGGGCTGAGGCATGGAATATGCAAGAAAAGTCATAGGCATCTTGTAGTGTCTAAAAGTAAGAAAGTCCTAAAAAAGGACTAAAAGTAAGAAAGTCCTAAGAAAGTCCACAATAATAGAATATGTTAAAAGGTCACAGGAGCCAACTGAAAGAGCTCTCAATGGCCATAGCTGGAACAATATGAAAAACAAAATGAACAAACTAATATTTGATTATAATCCAAAGTAAAAAGTCAATATCATTGAGTTCATAGTAATGCAATTGAATGAAACAATGAATAAATAAATTGGGGGGGGGATTGAGACAAATCTGTCAAGCAGAAGAATTCCAAAAAATTTGTCATTCTACCTCAAGGAGATGGAGCATAGCTCTCCACTTCTTAAATATGCACTGCAAAAAGTAACTTTATTCCAAGAGTACAGTATGGAAACTGGGTGAGAGATTCATCAGTGGAGAAACCCAACAAACGATACCTCGGTCAGTTGTTCATAGTCAACATTAACAATAATAAGTCATGTTGATAGTGTGTAGACCTGATATGATGTGATGAAAAAAGACACTTTATTTCTGTTGTCTTTTTCCCAAAAGCCTACAACCTCTGTCAAATAAAGAGGGAAATATCAGACAAATCCTAATTAAGTGACATTGTTGACAAAATACCCGTCTCTTAAGTTGCCAAGGTCATAAAAGAAAAAAAAAATGAAAATATGAGAAACTGGCACAGTCAAAAGCCTTGAGAAGACATAGTAAATAAATGTTCATTGGTGTCCTGCATGGAATCCTGAAATAGGAAAAGGGCATTAAATAAAAGCAAAAAAAAACAAAAAACAAAAAAACTGAATAAAGTATGGAGTTTAGTTAATAAAAAGATATAAACATCTATTCTTTGTTGCAAATGTAGCAGTTTTGTAAGATATTAATATTAGGGAAAATTGAATGTGTATATACAAGCTTTTTGTACTATCTTGGCAAATTTTGGGTAAATCTAAAATTATTTTAAAACAAAAGATTTATTAAGAAAACAGTTATAACAACAAAATATACTATCTTCTAGGTGGACTGGGTTTTGCCAAATAGACACAACTTGTCTTAAAGGGATTCCGATAAGATTAGGCTAGCTTTGCAGAGAGGCAAGGCTGGAGTTAAACAAAGTCACCAGCTGACAGGCTTGGTTGGAGTAGCTGACCTATAACCTTGACTTTGAAAATCTGCTCTATAATCTATAGCTTCAGATCAGGAAGCAAATAGGAGCAGCTCTGGGCTTCACAAACTTTTGTGTGATCATGTTCAGTGTGTCTCCAGTCCCTAACGCAGTAACTGGCACATAGTAAACCCTCATTAAATCCATGGCAAATCCTTGAGTATGAGAAGCAGGATAGCATAATGGTTACGTATGTATACTTTGGAGTCACATACCTGGATTGATTCTATATCTTCCACTTAATAATTGTATCATCATTTGGCAAGTTTTCACCTCTGGTTCAAGCAATATAATGTCTCTGTTTTGACTCAGTTTTCTTATCTGTTTGACAAAATTTTAGTGATTCATCTAATTACTATAAAATTAATGGAACATATTAGAAAGTCAATTCATTGCATGAGAATGAAGCTGGAGAAGGAATAAGGATGTAAGAACTCACTGAGGGTTCTTATTGCATAATGTAAATCAATCAATAATTCAGTGACTTTAATTTTAACAGGAAAATCTGTGCTGCCTTTTATAAAGATATGTATGAGTGAATGCATCAGTATATTCTGCTTCACTGAGTTTTAGTTGTGCAAAGTTCTTGCCCTGAGTTATTTGTTTGGAAAATTGCTTAATTTTCAACTCAGTTGATAAAGCATAGCTTTAAACTAATGATTTGAAGACTTTTATGCTTTACCCTGGGAATTTAGAGTCACCTTCTTTTCAAAAATATGGTTAAGACACCAAATAATAATTATCTAGGAGAGTCTAGAAGCCATGCTATCCAGAGAAAATAACCTTTTGAGATATTTAGAATTTCTGTTTCTTGACCCGATAATTCCTTTAGAATTTAAACATTAAAGAAAAGCTAATGAAATGTTACAACCAACCCTGCTCCCATATGTTCTGTTTTGTTCATATATCATAGGAAGGCATTTTATTTTATTTTTAATGTAAAGTCACAACTAGTTCTACAAGTTAACAGAAGAAAAGGGGGTGGCTTATACAGGTGCAGTTTCAAGGACATTATCCAAATCATGTCTTCTTATTGCTGAACTTTATGTCTCACAGTTCACCTTTTTGGTATCATTTTAATGAAACTGTCTTTTTGTGTGTGTGAATTGCTACTGATTGAAAAATGGCTAAATCTTGACTGAGATGGAGAAGTATATTTACACATTAGCAGTTCTAATATACCTGCTTATTAACCCACTTAAAAGAGTAAAACTGAGGTCCAGATAAAAAAGGCAGACAAATGCTAGGAGCAGAAAGAAAAGAATGTGAGAGAAACCTAGAAAATGAAAAGTGAATGCCCGGGGTTTATGAAGACCATGGGGGAACCAGGGAGCAGCAGAAATAAGCTGGGGCCCTAAAGAGGAAGTCAGTGAAATGGCTATGGTGATTCCCATGATACTTCATCGTCTATTTCATCACCACTGCTTTAGAGCACCTGAATTGTTATGGTCTAAGGAATAAAGTTTTGGGAAATTGGAGCTAAATTGATATATTCATTCATTTATTTTATGTTGTCCCTGAAAGTATGGTTTACCTTCCCTTTGTTCAGCTACTGTGCAACATTAATAAAGCAACATAGAAAAGACCTTTAATAAAGAAGGTGGCACAGGATTTCAGAGGTTTAGTTCATTCTCTATGTTAAAAGTAATATGCCAATGGCTCAGCAGTTCATATGTTAGAATGTATTATTAAAATAAGAGACACATCAAGAGTTATGGTAAAAATGAAGACAAAAATATAATTTCACTTTTTTCTGGAGTCAAATAATAATAAATTAAACGTTTTTTCAAAATCAAATTACACAACTTTTATCTTCTATGCTGAAAACTTTTCTGAGAGACTTGTTAACTAAATTACTGTTGCAACTAAAATTCTTTAGTTTTAGAGATTTTCAATTTGACTTTTTTGTTACTGACTAAACAATTAAGAAAGCCTTCTATTATTTTAACATATATTAGTGGAAACTTTACATTAGGAATACATTGTTTTTGACTTATAAAAACATGTGACAATATATAGAAGGCTTTACTAGAATTTTTAAGGGATTCTATATGAGTAACAGTACTCCGTACTGATTCTTCCTACATATAAAGCATGAAAAATTATTGATATATCCAAAAAGTCTTTTGTGATATCAATGGCATTTTTCTAGACCTAAAATTTTTAGTTACTAAGTCTTTTAATATTAGATGTGTGAGATTACTGATTTTGCTTTTTCTAAGGCTTTCTGTTTAGACTGCATATTTTAATAAACAAAGGGTGTCACATTTTTAATTCTTATGGTTCCACACATTCAAAACTCTTTTACTTTACTTGGTTAAACTGTTTTAAAAACAGTTGGAATAATAATTCTTCTCATGGTATACATTCATTACAAGCATGTCAGACTGTGATACACTGGTCTCACTACTCTATAGTCTCCTTGGAAAAAAAATGAATTCATTTTCTCACTCAATAGTACATACAGATTGTAAAATATGCAATCCTTTAATTTAAAATAAATTTTTTTATAAATAAAATTTATTTAGACTACAGTATTTATTTTTATATTTATTTTATATTGATTTTTGAAATTATAATATATTATACTTTCCATTGTTAAGAAAACCTGCTCAATAAATAGATAAGTATATATAATTAATTATAAAGTTCACACATATCACACTCAATGAATACCAAATATAGCATAATTAAGCTTTGACATGTAATTTTTTAACCATATGGTTGCTTCTTACATGGCTATGTCAGAAATATCACATATTCTTTTAGTAAATAATGGGAATGTAGTTAAGTTGGACAGAAAAGTGAATAAAAATGCTATCAAAATAATAATAACGTTTATTTGTAGGTCATAAGTAGAAATGAGGCTTACATTTTAAAGCCACATTTTGCAACTGATACTAGTTTTAGAAGTCCAGTTCCAGATTCTTCACAATCCCATTTTACATTCAGTGAGCATATTCTATCTTGTGTATTTTGCTAACTACTGTGAAATTTGTGTCTAGTTTCCCTTGCCCAGAGTTCAAAAACATTTTTCATGTTTTAAAATATTTATTTATAGTAGAAAAATAAATAATTAAAATATGAATTTTAAAAAGCAGAAACATTGAAGAGAATTTTCTTGTCAGTGGGTACAGAGCAGACCCTCAGAGAAGAGAAAATATTATGTGGCTGTTATATCGTGTCCCCTTCTAAAGAAGAAACTGAGATACATTCTGCACTCAGAGACCACTCCTCAAATGTTTGGGGATACATTTTCCTGTTGGCACAAGGCACAAGAAATCAAGGCACAGAGTGGGATAAAGGAGGGGGAAAAACAGCTACAGAGAGACAGTATTATTATCCAGAGCTTCAATGCAAGGGTTCAAAACCCAGTTCTACTCCTTGACCTATGCAATTTGCTGAATAGGCATAATAACCAACCCACCTAGAGCACTTATACTGGGCCAGGTGTTGTTCCATGCATTATGTCATTTTCACTTAAGCTTTAAAAAATATTATTTTACAGATTAATCCATCAGGGTTACTTTGCTTCTCTCTGTTCACTTTAATAGTTTGGATCTTATTTCAAGTCATCATCTCCAGTTCCCATGCCCTTAACCACAAATCTACATCCCCTTTAAGTTAGAGTTTACAAACCATACAAAATGAGGGCATGAATGAGTATGACTGTATGCTCTGCTTACTGTCATAATAAATTTAATTATGGCTAAATGGATGTTGAAACCTCTCATATAATAAGTTTTAGGTAAGTATAGACAATTGCAAAGCTGGAAGCAGAGTAGATACAATGCCTGGAATCATAAAATGGAGTTTTAGAGATTATCTTCTTCCATTACATTTAGATTTCCAAATCAGATAAATAAAATCTAATCTTGAAAGTGAATGGACTTCTCAAGAAGCCACTGACTGTGCTAGTCAAATAAACTAATTTTGAGATATCAACTTTTTTGGTATTGCATGGAATGTTGACTTTTGAGAAAGACTTAACGAATATTTCACATGCAACAAAGGATTTAAAAAATAGTTACCCAAATTGGCAAATTCAGAAACCTAAAAGTTTTTGATTGACATTGATATGATAGAATAATAAATTCCAGCACACAATTTATTTGATTGATGGCCTGGTAGTGTCCCATTAATGTTAAACCCATAGCTTTTCCACTCATATACAATACTGGTTGTCATATAAATGTCAGATACGACAGATACCACTAGCGGGTAGCTTGGTGAATTGAAGAGGGCAGTGGCTGGGGAAACCATAGGCCTATCCTCTAGACACAGTTTGCATAACCCTGAGGAGATCACTAATCTTTTTGAACCTCTGTATTAAGAGCATAAGATATTTTATTTAAAGAAAGAAGTCATGAACACTTTGATATGCCAGGAACTATTCAAGATAGTCTTGATTCATGTCCTGAATGTGTGTAGATATATTTATAATTTAATGAACTGAGGAACTGACACTGTATTTTGGTGAGTGTGTATTGTGGTTGGAGGTTGAGGAAGGAAGGAGCAATAATGAATCAGATGCAAATGAACTGGCTATATGTCTAAAAAGACTGATTGTATGTGACATGTTTTATTTATAAGTCTATAGAAGATGTTTGGTCATCTAAGAGCCAGAAGCTAGTGCTGAATGATCTTCAGCTAGAAAGTTGAACTGGATAATCTTAAATTAAAATATTTGCATCAGTGTTTCAGTGTTATCAGCTCAGAGAACTCTTGTGTTTCCTCAACACTTTCATACATAACTCTTTCTCTGTATGTAATACTGCTGCTATTCATTTTTAGCTTTCTTCACATAATATCCGTGGAGGGCAACTAAATCTAGACAGTGATTTTAAAACAAAATAAAACATTGTATTAGCCACAGAGACAATATAGCTTTCAGAAGCTTTATTAATGTCTGCCTTTCAGGAGCTGCTTTGAAAAATGACCTGAGAATGTCATAAAGTAAAATGCTTATAAGATTCAGATATACTAAATATAATTTCCTTGAACTTGATTAAAAGTATTACTAGTTAAGCAAATAGTATTTCATCCACTGCTTTCTACTCTTTGTCTCTTTTTAGCAAGAACTTTGGAGCTAATTTATAGGGAGGAAAACCAAGAAGCAAAGACATTATAATGAAAATCCAACACTATGTTGAATCCAACACTATGTTGAATAGGAGTGGTGAGAGAGGGCATCCCTGTCTTGTGCCAGTTTTCAAAGGGAATTTTTCCAGTTTTTGCCCATTCAGTATGATATTGGCTGTGGGTTTGTCATAAATAGCTCTTATTATTTTGAGATACGTTCCATCAATACCGAATTTATTGAGCGTTTTTAGCATGAAGGGCTGTTGAATTTTGTCAAAGGCCTTTTCTGCATCTATTGAGATAATCATGTGGTTTTTGTCTTTGGTTCTGTTTATATGCTGGATTACGTTTATTGATTTGCATATGTTGAACCAGCCTTGCATCCCAGGGATGAAGCCCACTTGATCATGGTGGATAAGCTTTTTGATGTGCTGCTGGATCCGGTTTGCCAGTATTTTATTGAGGATTTTTGCATCGATGTTCACCAGGGATATTGGTCTAAAATTCAAATAGAACAATATTGCAAGTAAAAAGAAAACTGTGTCCTTAAAAAAAGATTTTCACGCTTTAAAAACATACATATATGCCTCCAAGTTTGGGTAATTAAGAAAATTGTCTGTTATAAATAATTTTGTTTTAGACAGTTTCTAAATTATTGCCCTATCATTTAACAGCTTCCCCCACCGACTACCATCACACTTGTGTTATTGTTCTATTGAATGTGGGGATCCAGCTATTACTTGAGTTGTGGCACCATAACAGTCTTTAATAAACAGAACCTTATCCTCGGTGAACATAAATATTGTTTTTAATTTGTGGAAATGTCACTTTCAAATAAAATGAGCAGCTTTGGTTGTCAACAAACAAAAACAAATAGGCTAAATTTTAAAGATATAATATTTAACATAACTAGATTACTGAACTAGTGTCTTAGGTGTGTTTGTCTACTAATAATAGAACATTCACATGCCTTGAATAATTTACTATTAAATCTTTCATCTGTTAAACCAACCATAAAATTGTTCCTTTACTTACTATCAGATGACAGCATTGATCTATAGTGACATATGAGTTCAGCTGAGGAGGTAAATGCTCCTAGAAATGTACTTTGGCCTACATGAGTGAAATAAAACTTTAAATTAAAAATACTATGAAAATATTTTATTTTTGCCGTATGTACTTTTCACTGTGTACCCTTATTTAGCTAATAAAAATGTTTCACATATAACTATTTCAAAGTTTTGTTGGAAAATAATTTTGTTGAAAAAGAACATATGAGAATACACACCTAGTTATATAAATTTCAGACTTATTCTTACCTTTCCATTTTTGGTAAAATTTATTTTAAAAAATACCTTCTGCAATGTTGACAGATCGCTCAGATGCAAGGCTGATTTCATGAGTATGCAGCATGCACAGTCAGAGAGAGGTCTGGACTTAGAAGGACCTTGCTCTTGGTTTAATCCTCCATTGTCACCATATTGAAATTCTTAATATTTGAACAAGGGCCCCCCATTCTTATTTTGCACAGGACCTTGAAAATTATGTAGCATGTCCTTCTCAGATGCTCACTACATCTGTGATTACAATATTGCTTGTATTAGTAAAAGAAATATAATCAATTTAGACATGTAAATAAACCATCTATTAGGTAGCTTGGCAGCCCTTTCACTGGGACAACTGCTCACTGAAGACTGGGCTCTAAAAATTACATTGCTACTTTGAGACTCTCACGAAAGCTGACTGGTATCACCTTTCCCAGATTTGACCATTTCAGCTCTTCATGGGATATCCCAGGAACCATTTAATTAATTACTTTTTAGCTTAGCGGGGCCTGTACAGATTTCAGTTGAGTTGAAACAAATAAGAATTAAGTTATACACACATCATAAATAGGAATTTCATTAAAATAAATAATAGACACTCAACTAAATATAATACAATATTAAGAATAATGAGATGGAACTATATGTCCAAAAAATTATACAAAGTATGAGAAAGACACATGACAATATAGAGGGCAGTGTCTCCTTTATGTTGTTTTGTTTTAGAAATACACTCGAATATAAACAGATTTTGAAGAGATACATAATCAAAGTGTTACCAGAGATAGTTATAGGAGGTGACTTTACACATAGTATATGGGATACAGATCCCATATGGGATATATATAAAGCTTTGCATTCAGATTCTGATATGTAAAGCTTTATATACATGATGTACATATATATACATGGCCTTATATATAAGGGTGGGCTGTAAGATAATTTATGTTTCTACAGTGTAAATAAATATATAAAATTTTGCTTAATTTAAAAAATTTTACCAAAAACGTTTCCTTTGTAGCTAGAGGAAACTTAAGATTGGTCTTTCTAACAAAACAATTGTCTGATATGACTTCCTTTGTTGAATACATTCTTCCACATTTTCAAAAATATTTGATCATTTCCTAAATAAACACTTTAAATGATTGTGAGTTTGAAACTACCACTGGTAGAGTTAAAAAGTGAGCTATTGCAATCATCTATATAAATGTTTCCCTCGATCATGTTAGTTACTCAACTATTTCAAAATTATGAAAATGAATTCATGTTTGACATTGTGCATATACAGACTCTTTAAGCTTTAAATATAGCTTACAGCCAATACAAATCAGTTAAGAAATCTCATACGGTGATTAGATATAAAAATGCAGCCCTTTTCCTCAAAAAAATCACAGTTCAGTGAGCCAGGGAGATAGTGATAGGACAACATGTATTTTAAAATAGATGAGCAATTTACTGGGAAATATTATGATATGTTAAATGCCAGAGCCAACTCCCTGTTTTGTTCTCTTCCTGGCCATAAATGAGAATTTCTTCTGAGTATCATAAAAGGATCAGCTAACTGTGAAGCAAGAAAAAGAAAGAATTCTGTTAGGGTACATTTGGAGAAATTAATCTATTAATCTCAAAATGGTCCAAATATAATGATGACCTAACAAAGAAGATCAATGAATAGTGCCATACTAGATGATCTTATAGTGTAAAATAAATTATATATACCTTTAAAAAATCACAGCTAGTGGTAAATTTAACTGACCATATCTGCATGCCCTTTTTGTAATTATGTTAATATTGTGATAAGTTTGTCCATGAAACAGACAACTGCTAAAAGTTTTGGAGAATTCTTATTGTTTTCAGGTACTCTGCAATATACTTCTCCCAAATCCCATATTATAATTGAAAATTATCACTTATTTACATTCTCCAAATTCAAGTATATAAGATTTGTTGTTAATGAAGAGTAAATGCTTCTGATTCATGCTCCAGTTAAACATACTCAGAAATAATTTGATATTGAGTTGTTTCAAAAAGATATCATTTTACTAGATGCCCCCCATAATCTCCTTTGTTTAGTGACTTCCTTTTATGATAAATTCATGAAATTGAAGAATCATTAACAGAAACTTTTGCTAATAAGATTAACATCACCCAAATCTTGTTTAAACAGTTTGCATGGAGAATTACATGAAAACTATGATGCTCATGTTCAAAAATATAAGAAATATCAAATGACAAGAAAATTATGTTGCTATTATAACTAATAATAATAAAGACTGAGCCCTGCCAAATTTTTCAGATTTGAACAATTTTGTAAAATTGAAATGAATTCCAAAAACTTCAGTTTTTACTTGTTCTATATTTGAGTAAATTGATAATTCTATAAGGATTTTACTTAAACACACACACACACACACACCAAATCAGGAAAAAATGTAAAGTGATGTATTGTAAAAATATTTATTTATGCAGTTAAACTTGATTCTTAATTCCAAATCTAAAGACTTTTTCAAATATGATAAGCCTTGTTATGATGAATTATTTTCCCCCAAAATTCATATATTAAATTTGCAGTACCTCAGAATGTGGCTGCATTTGGATATAGAACTTTTAAAGGCAATTTTAAGGTAAAATGAAGTCATATGGGTGAGCTCTATTCCAATATGGTTGGCATCCTTATTAAAAAAAAAAAAAAGATAAGGACACAGACATACATAGAGGGGAAGGCCAATGGAAGACAATGGAAGAAGACAACCATATACAAGCCAAGAAGAGAAGCCCTTAGAAGAAATCAACCCTGCCAACCTTGATCTTAGAAGTCTAGCTTCCAGAATTGTGCAAAGCAAAGCAAATTTCTGTTGTTTAGGAGACCCACTCTCTCATGCCGGGCGAAGTGGCTCAAGCCTGTAATCCTAGCACTTTTGGAGGCCGAGGCGGGTGGATCATGAGGTCAGGAGATCGAGACCATCATGGCTAACACAGTGAAACCCCGTTTCTACTAAAAATACAAAAAATTAGCCGAGCATGGTGTTGGGCACCTGTAGTCCCAGCTACTCGGGAGGCTGAGGCAGGAGAATGGTGTGAACCTAAGAGGCAGAGCTTGCAGTGAGCTGACATTGTGCCACTGCACTTCAGCCTCGGTGACAGAGTGAGTCTCCATCTCAAAAAAAAAAAAAAAAAAAAGAGAGAGACCCACTCTCTGGTATCTTTTTATGATGGCCCTAGCAAATGAATACAAGCCTTAACATGGACTATTGAAAAATGCAATGTTTTGTACTTATATTTTGATACCATTTGCATTCAGAAGCACAAGTAGATTCTCGAGACAAGCTCAATAATTTAATTAATTCAAGTGATTACTTCAGAGAGAGATTTTGAAGGCCAGCTACCAAGTTCTCAATACTAAAAATTGAATGTGAAGCCTTAAGCATTTTAAAGTTTTCAAATAAGAAGGATGGCAAATATCCAGGATATAGTGGCTATTAAATCTTCCACGCATCTATTTATTGACTTTTTAGAAAACATATGAATGAATTAACTGTTCAAAACTTTGACCAGAAACCAAAAGGGCACAAAGGTGCAATGACCTGAACTTTCAGCTGATGACTGCTGTTGTAGAATTGAAATGAAGGACAATCATAATTGGTCAGTTAGATATTCTGTAAAATAATACATTTCACAATTGGTATTGTGAAAAATAAATGAAAACATATGGAGAAGTATATGACACAGTTCCTGAAGTGAAATTGATACTCATTAAAAGAATAAAGAAAGTGAATAAAAACAAATGAAATGGTTTGGAACTGAAGGGAAAATGTTTGACTTTAAACAAACCTAATGATAGAGGCCACTCAGGAGGAACTCCTTTAGACTTCAAATTTCTTCTGAGTTAAATGAACAATCTGAGTGCATATTGAAGAATTAACGGCTGAGCATATAATTTGTGTCCTGAGATGATCTCACACATCAATAATATTTAGTTGGGTTCATCTACATTGTGCAGGAGTGGCATGTGAGAAATAAAGAAAGACTAGTATTCAGAATCAGTCCTTGACAGGAAAAAGTCTTCCTTTTAAAGATAAATGATGGCATCCAGACTGCACCTTACATGGGAAAGGGGATGGGGCTCAAGGTTATGCTAGCTTTATTCCATTTTCTATTTCTACATGGAAAAATTGCTCAGGTTTTCCTTCCTTTGTATTAAAATAACATCATTTGTCTCAAAGTTAATTCTGTAAATTTAGACAATGTAATAATAAGCTATGAAATTCTCAGCTTTCAAAATGAGGGAATAAATTATGCAATGTTGAAAACAGTGATTAGTACACATGAATGATGATAGTTGACCTGTGATTTTTACAAATGACTTTTGGCCTATATAAGTCTTGGAGAGCCATGGGTTTGGAAACTGCAAATGTTAGATGCATATATTTTTAGAAGACTATACTACAGGACTACAGTAACCAAAACTGCTTAGTATTGATACAAAAACAGACACATAGACCAATTAAACAGAATAGAGAGATCTGAAATAAGGCTGCACACCTACAACTATCTAATCTTTGACAAAGTCAACAAAAACAAGCAATGGGAAAAGGACTCCTTACTCAATAAATGGTACTGGAATAACTGGCTAGCCATATGCAGAAGATTGAAAATGGACCCCTTCATTATCCCATATACAAAAATTAACACAAGACAGATTAAAGATGTAAATGTGAAATCCAAAACTGTAAAATCCTGGGAGACAAACTGGGCAATACCATTTGGGACATAGGAATGGGCAAATATTTCATGACAAAGAAACCAAAAGCAAGTGCAACAAAAGCAAAACTTGACAAATGAGATTTAATTAAACTAAACAGCTCTGCACAGCTAAAGGAACTATCAACAGAGTAAACAGACGACTTACAGAATGAGAGAAAAATTTTGCAAAGTATGTATCTGACAAGGGTCTAATATCCAGCATTTATAAGGAACTTAAATAAAATTACAAGAAAAATCAACCCCATTAAAAAGTGGGCAACAGACATGAACAGATACATTTCAGAAGAAGACATTTGTGTGACCACCAAGCATGTGAGAAAAAGCTTAACATTACTGATCATTAGAGAAATGCAAATCAAGAATGCAGTGAGACACTATCTCACACCAGTCAGAATGGCTACTATTAAAAAGTCAGAAAATAGCAGGTGCTGGCAAGATATCAGAGAAAATGCAATACTTATACACTGTTGGTGGGAGTGTAAATTCGTTTAACCATTGTAGAAACAGTGTTGCAATTCCTCAAAGACCTAAAAGCAGAAATACAATTCAACCCAGCAATCCCATTACTGGGTATATACACAAATGAATATAAATTATTCTATCGTAAAGACACATGCATGCTCATGTTTATTGCAGCACTATACACAATAGCAAAGATATGGAATCAACCCAAATGCCCATCAATGTGAGATTGGATAAAGAAAATGTGGTACATATACACCATGGAATACTATGCAGCCATAAAAAAGAGTGAAATCATATCCTTTACAGGAACATAGATGGAACTGGAAGCCATTATCCTTAGAAAACTAACATGGGAACAGAAAACTAAATTCTTCATGTTCCCACTTATCAGTAGGAATTAAATGATGAGAACATATGGACACAAAAAGGGATACAATAGATACTGAGTCATATAAAATATTGGAAGTTGGGAGGAGGGAGAGGATCAGAAAAAATAACTAATGGATACTAGGCTTAATACATGGGTGATTAAATAATATGTACAACAACCCCTGTGACACAAGTTTACCTATATCACAAACCTGCAAATGTATCCAGAAATTAAAATAGAAGTTAAAAAAATGTAAACTTTGAAGCAAAAAAAGAAAAACAATTCAGCCAATCAGGGCCATTGAAAAACACTGAAATCTCGAAGGCTTAATTTTTTTTCGTTTGTGAGAATGAGCATTAATTTCTTAGTTCCAAATTTTGGATGGTTGTGGACTTTGTGTATTAATACTGAAAGGTTCAGAAAAGATGCTACTGAAATACTTTATTATTATTTCAGTGGAATAAGAAGGGGCAAAGCTTGAGTCATCTCAGTTCTGAACATTTTCCTGAGAGAGGGAATACTTCTTGGTGATGACCACCTGTGAGTAGTTATAGGAACTTACCAAAGATCTTTCCAAGTCTTGACATTTTTATTTCAATGAATTCATTTGTTGGATCTCCATTGATGAGTACTCCAATAACTTCCTTTGGCTGAACTAGGAAAAGGGTAAGTAAATTCATGAAATTTAAGGCTTTTAGGGGCTTTGGAAAGATAAGGCTTTTTTTTCTCTTTCTGAGAGAAAACTGAATTTCAGAGAGTCTAGGTGGTTTAGATAAGATCACTGAATTAGTTAATGTCGGAAACAAAACTAGTCAGATATAAAAGGTTAATGTATTTTCTAGTACAATAAAGTAGGCATTTATGGTTTTACCTATCCAAGCTCCCAACTTTTGTGAAGTTGTGCTTTTCCTTAACATATTCTTTCACATTTTTACAGTGAGAACAACTGTGTGAATGGAGCAAAACTGTACTCCTTCTGGCTACAGTTGGTTGTCCAGGGCCATATAGCTGACTTAAGTCCTGGATGTACTTCCTCCACTAAGAATTTGGAATTGAGACCAAAACTATCTAATTTTAATGTTTGCTTTTAATGTTGCTGGTCTCTAGAATGGAGAAGATGAAAACCTGAGAACTCTGGACAGCTTCATTCTGCCATGTTTGCAGTTAATCAAAAAACCTGCAATTGTACCAAGAGAAGAAATAAGCCACATCATAGAAAAGAGCATAGGCACTACTGGGTTATGCTGACATTCAGATTCCCAGTTCCAGTTCACTTCTAAAGTCTGACTACATCCTTGTCCTCAGGTTCACTTGAATATAATCCCCTGTGGATTTTTGAAGTATATTTCTCTTTTCTGCCTAAGCCGGTTTACTTATAGTAAAAAAGACCAAACGAATACATACTTCATGTGCCCTTGCAATGATGAAAATGACACATTTAGTCTCTATTAAATGATAAAAAATAAAAATAAGAAAAATCTACATAGAAATATATGAAACTGCACACATTTATGTCATACATCTTTCAACAAAACAATCAATTCAAACATTAATATGATTAATTTCTTGTGCTTTATTTTTTATGCACCTACTACTGATTCTAGTGGTAGTATAAAATATACCACCATTTCATGGCAGAGTCCATATTAGTGTGCCAACATGGTCTCTGAATTATTAGCTATGCCTCGGTGAATATTGTACTTATGAAGACATTCATATTTTATGTATGAATATGCTTTTCTTGAAAAATTTACACCATTTGCCAACTAGATGCTAGTGATTTCCTCTGTGACTCTGTCCTTTTAAATATGCATAACACGAGTCTTTGAATCATCTGTCCAGCAATGATCATATTTCTACTCTCATTTATTATGTCTAACAATTGTAATATCCCAGAGACATGCACATTTCTTTTTATTTCAACATTTTTGTGGAGTTTTACTCAAATCTCAGTGCTAACCTCTTTGACAGCTAAGAAATTGTATTTTATCCTTTTCCCATGGTTGAAAATCAGATCACCCCAAATTATTTAAATGGGTATTTTAACCTTCATAACTTCTCCATTAAGGTCTATCAAGATTTTTCATTGTCCTTGGTCAAGAACTTTCATATAATAAATTCTTTTTAATGCATTCTTCCTTTTACATAAAATTGAAGCCTCCACAACAACCTACAGCTATTCACCAAATCAACGTTCTTTTATAGTTCTTCATAAAGCCAGCCTTGTTAGTTATATAGCTCACTACAATCCTTGGTCAGACTATACCAGGTGGTAACTAAGTTAGAGAATTTTAACTTAATGAAGGTAAAATGATTTCAACTTCATGGATGAGATTCTCTGTAATTATATGAGCTAAGGGAATTTCACTATAGTTAGTCCCCATTTACTTCCCACAGGTGTGTGGTAACAAACACATACACATTAGGATTTTCCCAAGGCATAGGAAGCAAAGGTCTAAAAACTGTTAATCAGTCTCATTTCTCTAATAGCCTTAAACTAGCAACCAAATTGCTGGAGTTAAATGAGCAAGAAGTCCAAAATATCACTTCCCTGAAATACCTCTCTTTGGCTATTACTTGGTGGCCTATTATGTTATAAAATAAATCAACACTGGACCAAAGAGGGTGAGTGTTATAAATATTCAGAAATATAGAAACAGGAAAACACTATTTTTTATTCATTGGTGCTGCCACAACATAAAAGAGAGAAAAATAAGAGAAAATGGAAGGATTGGTAAAAGAAGATGTGGGACTTTGGAGCTGCACTGCTCAGAACCCCCTTCAAGAGAGCCTGCTGTAAGGAGCTTGGTTGGCTGACAACCTCCACTGACTACATCTCTACCTTCAGCAGAGTACTCAAGTCCACACTGCTGAGGCCACACTTCCGCTGGGTAGCTCCTGGCCATTGGCTGTGCAAAGCAGCAGTAGTAGAGCTGGCTCATTTCTGCCTGTACCTAGGACTCCTCTATAGGGCAACCTTTGCTCAAAACCTCACCAAGACTTTCTCAGAACTGCATTGCAATATTAAGTTCTTCCTATTCAACAGCCTTCTTTTATTTTTTTTCTTCTGGTGTCTAGTATCAGGCATTATGCACACATCTATCTGAAGGCTATCTATACTTTCCTTTACTCCCTTTCCTTTACAAGAATTTCCCTACATAAATGGGATTTGCATGACAAGTCCCAACTTGGTATCAAGTTCTCAGAGGCCCCAAGCTGACCCAGAAACTAAGGTCAAAGAAATAAATTTCCCTTTATGAAATATAATTTTTACACCCTATTTTGGCTTTTTGTCACTTAAAGGTGAGAAAAATCTATAATTTGAAAAATGACATCAATGGCAAAATAGATTAAAAGACAAAAAATGTTTTTGTGTCTCTTTCTTTTACCCTTCCTCCCTCCCTCTTTCTTTTCTTCCCTCCTTCCCTCTCTCCTTTCCTCCCTCCTTTTTTAATATTTTTTTAAACAAAAACTGAAATTTGACAAGGCATTTTATTTAAAAATCCTGTCCTCTCTATTGTAGATCTGAAAGTTTGTAAACAATTTTTTTGTAGTGTTCTTTGTAGTGCCACTCATAGTAGTAACTGTGGTAGTCTTTGATAGCTATTCTTGGTGTCCATATGTGGACACACACAGATTTAAGAAGAAAGATTTGCTATTACCAATGTAATTTAATCAAACTCATTATTGGATAATGACTAGCTTGCACACATTACTAAAGACATCTTTAGAAAGATTTCCCTGGTGAATTGTTGGGGATAATAGTATAAGGAAACAAAAAATGACATAATTTAATATGTTATGATTATGTTAATATGATATGTTACAAATATGCTATACACATATTCTTCATGTAGGTAAGATCAAATTTGGGGTAGCACATGCCAGCCAAAGTGTTTTGTAAAACTCTCTCTTTTACTTTCACATCTATTCCTTTATCTTTTCATTAATATTTAGAGACAACATATACTATTCATTATTACAATGCTTACAATAAACTTTAACAATATTTGAATTATGACACATAGGTAAAAAAGTTTCATTCTCTACTATCTGACTCTTGTGATTAGTTTATGGACTATAATCAGACCAACACAGAGACAAAATAAAGAATTGCATGTAAGAACCAATATATGGAATACAAAAGCATAATATTTATTAGTGTAATTGTAGTTATATTCTCACAGAAAAAAAGCATTAGTTAAGATACAGAAATAATATAAAAGAACAGTGGGTATAACTTTGAGATTGCTTTTAATTTTGATCTTGCCTTGTTTTGCTTTAATACAAAAAGATATTAAATGCTAATAACCAGCATCTTATTTTGTTCACCTTAATTTCAATATCAAGTTCACTGTATCCTATCAATATTTTCACTCTGATCTCTCACTGTTTTCCAGCAGTGATTCAAGTGTGATTGATCCATTTGCCATTCCCTAAAATCACTTTTTCTTTCCTATCTCTATACTTTGTTTACAGCTCATCTTCCACTGAGAGACCTGTAACACCTATTGAAATCCACCCACCAACCTTTCATGTCCAGAGCTACCCAAGCTGCTTCTGATCCACATAAGATAAAATATATCACCGTTCACAGCTAATATTAACTCTCTTGTTCAGGAAATGTGTGCCCTCCTAAATTTAAAACTCTTTGGACATAACTGTAATTTCCTTTAATAACCACTATCTCTTTTCTAATGACTGCTTCTTATCTATCATGTCTTTCCAGTTTTTGAACTTATTTTGTTCACATTTGGTAGTACCAACTTGAGCAAATCTTTCAGAGAAGGCCTGAACATAGCACAGTACCAGCATCCATAGTCATCTAAAAATGTATTTATTGTTCCCTTATATTTAAATGAGAATTTGTCTGAATAATGAACTCTGAGTTCTTCTTTTACCTTTCTTTTGAGATTTTGAAACATACTTCATTTTCTTCTTGTATCTATTATTAAAGATAAGATGTCTGAAGTCCACCTGTTTTTTGAACTTCTTTATAGATAAATTGTAGAATGTTTTGTTTTAGGGGTTGCGATACTTTTCCTGGGTCTGTATAAGTGCTGGTCTTTTCTTAGCTATTTTGCTCAATCCAAAGAGTTCCTTTCAGTCCGAAGAAGGATGCTTTTCTTCAAGTCAAGGAGACCCTCTTTTCTTATTTGTTTGATTTTCCGCTCTCTTATCTTTTTATCTGTTTCCACCAATATCTGTTTTTAGTAAGATATGGCAAGTTCTTTCATTTCCTAAAATTTTTGGAGCATCTTCTTGACTCACCTTTGGGTTATTCATTTGGCCTGTCATTATTTAAATCTAATATCCAGCCCTTTCATTGATTAAAAAAACCTTTTCGATCTATTTTGAATAGTTCTCAAACTTGTTGTTGTTTTCTGATTGCTTCTTTTTATAGAAGCTTGATTTTGTTTTCGGATGCAGCATCCTCTATAATCCTTCTGAGGACATCCATCAGAATTTTTTTTCTTTTGTTCCCTAAATTATCTGTTCTCTTCCTTGTCATTTGTTCTGATTAAGCCTTCCATTTCATGCTGTTAATTTTCCTAAATTGTGCTGATCTTTGGTTTCCTAGACATACATTTAGGTGGCCAGCAAAGATTTTCTCAGCAGTTGTGTCATCTGTCTCTCACAAAAGCATCCTTCTCAGTGGGAGGACTGATAAAGCTGAATTATTTTTTATCTCTAGAGCTTCATCTTTCTGTGTCAAAAATCCTGTCAGACTTTTCCTGGGCACTTTCCAGAATGGGTCTAACTAGTCCCTGTATGACCCAGTCTCTAAGTGCACATATTTTCTCTCTTTTCAAAACTGTATGCAAAAAGCTCTTAACTACTTGATTAAACTCCCACTGTGTTTTTTCTTTCCTGTTTGTTCTCATAAGAATATAAACACAATAATGTTCCCCTTCCTAATTTTCTCTATTTCTTTCCAAGGCCTTGCTGACCTTACTTATTCCGTTGAATTCATTGCCTTTCTACATTATATTTCAACTAAGTAACCAATTTTCTTCAACTTTTGAAGAATTGAATTTCATCTGGCACTTCTAATCAATTCCAATCACTCTACAATCTTTGTAACTTGCTCTCTTGTCTTTCTGTTGCTCACCATGCGGATGACTCAAATATCTGTCAGTGGTCAAAGATCTGGGAGGAGATTTGGGAGGTATAGTTAAATGGCGTCCTTTGTCTAAACCCATTTACCTGAAATGGGCTACTCACTGAACAGTGTACCTGCTGGGCTATTTCTTTGACTAGAGAAGAATGTATTCTCATTGATTTTCTCTTCCTCAAACCTTTTCTCCATGTCTTCATTCACCACTTCTCTTTTTCAAGGCTGCATCCTTTACCTCTTTGAAATCTTTGGATCTCCAAATGGGAAGTGCCTACCTTCTGCTGCTGTGTAAAGGGAGGCAGCAGAAATATGTAGGAGAGGAGAAATCAAATTAGGGTAGGCAGGAGGGACTTTATGACTTTAGATAAGAGAGACAATATTGTGCAAATATTAAATCTTTGATTTTGTTTTGCCCTCAAAACATATTTTTTTGCAGCCTTCTGAAGTCCTAATCTCATAGTGTTTTATGAAGGAAGAAACAGAAAGGTAAATCCTAGAAGAAAGAAGCCACTTGTCAGGATTGAGTCCTGAGGCTGAATTTCTTCACATCTTTAGCATGACAATGATTATCAATACTAGAAACACTTATAAGGAAATAAGTTTCTAGATTACTTTAGATGCTAGCATATTGATACTTGAGATCTCTCTTACTCTAACCACAGCAGAGATCTCAGGAGATTCAGATAATTCCAGCGTTAATTCAATGACCTTCTTAATCTCTCTTTTATTGCATGGTTACATAAACTCCTGTTCCAGGTACATTGATACCGTCTAGAGAGGAGCATGAGAGCGCCATAGCTGGGACACATTTGAGCACATCCCTGAGACATCCAAGCACAGGATGAATTACCTGAAAAGAGTATTTAAATTATGATATATGCAAGTACTTATTTATACATTTAATTATTTATATTTATTGATAAATATTATTTTATACGTATTATTTTTATTTACTGAGAACTTACTATGTGCTCAGTAAATATATTAGAAATAGAATGACAAAACAGAATAATGAATTCCCATTCTTATGAAGCTTTTATTCTACAAAAATTTTTGGATCACAGTAAGTTCACCAACATTGGACCAAACGTTTATTTTCTGAACGCTGTGACTTTTTTTTTTTTTTAAGTGTAAGGTCTTTGGTAGTTCTCTGGCCCTCTTAGCACCTTTGCATCTTCTTTGTAGAGCACAGGAGCAATTTAGAGTCCTTTATATGTGAGTCAACACAAAGGATCATATTGTTAAATCCAAGTGACACACAAGTCAGATATATTACGCAGTGTCTAACTTTCCTAAACAATGTCAAAAACACAAGTAAGTAACCAGATGAAGGAAAATGTCTGGATATACCAGGTCCCAGGTTCCAGATGCTTCCTTCACAGATCAATTATGCTCTATGACCAAGAAAAATACATGAGATCTTTAATAGAGTGCACAAGGCTGCCTCACACAACAAGGAACATCTCAGTTATTTAATATCCTCATTTATACTTATATATTTGCGTAGTTCACATGATACAGTCTGGAGTCATGCTTCATGAATCTGTAGATTCTGTAACTATTTACCATAAGCAACTGTAAACCAGGACTATCATGTTAAAAGAATTCCATAGGTCAAATTCTCTTCCTGATAAATATTGGTTTATTTTCCAGGAGGTTTGTTATTAGTACTTTTACCAGAAGATTAGACCAGATTGCCTGCTTTTTCCTTCCCCAGGAATATCCTGGCCTCTCTTCCTATAGGATTAACAGGGATTACAGGAAAGTTGTTTAACTCCATGTTTTCCAAAATGGAACAACAAGTTCTGAAGAACCAAGACCACAGTCTTAGGCTCATCTATTGATCTGCTTTTCTCTGCCATGTTCATGTACCTACTAATAGGGCATTTTGATATGGCAGAACAGAGGGGGGAATATTTCCTAAGGGCCTGCAGCTTTCTGACACTGTCCTCCCCTGAATAAATTTGGGAAAGCTTTATGGCACCCAACCTGAGCCGTGGACCAGATGGGAGCATGAGGGAGGATGAGAACTCTGCCTCTGATATCCTTGCTCCTTCTCACTCTCCCTTTTAATTCCCAATAATCTACCAGAACATGACTGATTGCATTTTTCTCTCTTTCTCCTCATCCTTTATATAAAAGTTGATGTTCTGGTATGTTCTTCATATCTTAAAAGTAGAGCCAAAGGGATTTAGAATTTTTTTAAATTTCATGACAAAGTACAGTTTTCAAAATTTCTCAAAGGAATCAAGAAAGCTAGTCTTGTAATTGAAAGTTAACATGAGGTCCCTTTGTTTTAAGCAAAAGTATTTATTTTCCATGTATACCAGAAAGTCTAGAAATCAATGACTTCTGAAGCTAGTTCAGTAGCTCAGGAATGTCAGGGTCAGCATTTCTGATCTTTAGCCTTGTCCTCCTTTCTTTCTCCTCGTTGTCTATTGAATAATGTTTCATCTCCAGACAGCACATCTGTGCTCAAAGCAGAAAGAAGGATAGAAAAGAAGTGGCAGTCTCATTTTTGCACTAATTACAAAGAGAAACCCTCTTAGTACTTGCAAAAGGATGCTCTTTCTATCTCACAGACCTGGAATATATTATATGGTATTCCCTAGCACTAGAGAGGCTAGACAAATGAATATTTTTCATGGGATAAGAAATAATATTGCTCTAAATAAAATTATATTTTGGTTAGTAAAAAAAGAAGAGAGGAATTTAAGATTTGGCTTATAGTTAATTTTGTCAGTCACAGACCTATATACTTGTTCTACTGTATCACATGTGCACACATATGCTCACCCACTTACATAGTCTCTTATCATCATTGAGTTAACATCCTTTTCATTTAGGTAACCTAGACTTATTTAAGTATCATTATACTATTTTATGGAAGATAGGTATGTCTCATAAACATTTTTTGCAGTTTGAATTATCCTGAAGCAGACTTTGAGAAAGGATTTTGTATGCGCAATGTTTATTAGAAATCTCTGGGATCAACATCTGTAAAGGAGAAGGGAAAAAAAGTGTTGTGTAGCTACATCCTAAACCCAGCCCACAGGAAAAATTTGGAAGAAGAATGGTCCTCCGTAGTGGTCTTGAGTTCAAAAGAAATAATTAATCCTTTGCAGCCCCAGGTCCATCAATCATTGAATGTGAGCCATGTAGCCTTGGACCTGGAGGCTGGGTTAACAGAATTTCAGAGGGCTATGAAAGGGTGGCAGCAGACATACTCACCACAGTAAGGACAACAAGATGTTCATTGTTTCACTGAAGGAAAACCTGAATGTCGCATCACTAGTTAGCAAGATAATTATTTACCACAAATAAAATGGTACAATTGTCTTATCTTGATCCTTATTGCTTGACATGTTTTATTATACACTTGCTACTTTATTCAAGTCAGAAATCCATAGCCTTAAACCTAATATTGAATTCTAGAGGGAAAATGCAATTACATGCAATAGCAATCACTTGGCTGAGAACTAAGTAGCTAATTAGAGTTGAGGTTTATTCTTTTAAAGAAACTGTGGATAGAACTTCTGCTTATATAGTACTGTGAAACATCTATTATTATCATCTTTTCTATAGATGAAGAAACCAAAGTTAGGTTACTTGTGCAAATAACTTTTTTATTTATGGAAAATATTCGTCTTTAGAATTAGCATATTTATTGCAATTTGGGAGACAAATTAGACCTAGCAACACTGTTAAATAAAGTAATATATGTGAAAAAGCTTTATTAACTGCCAAGTTCTAGACAGACATCTATTAATTTTATTATTCCAGGGTAGTTAAATGGTGACATTTTAGTGACTATTTAATCTACCTTATTATTTTTATATGTGAGGAAAGCCATTCAAAACAGTCTCAGAATCTTTGAATTTTTAAAATTTATGATTATGTAGTCATTGTGTTAATGGCTAACTCTGAGGTTCAACGCTTTAGATTCTAAGCTGTGCTTTTTCTTTTATCCATATCTCATTCTAAAGAGGTTTCCTCCATGTCATTGGGGAGCTGATAATTTAAAACATAAAGAGTGAAAAAATATTTCTATTATTTTATCATTTAAAATGCAAAGGTGAAAAACTGTTTTCATGATGCTGTTACAGTACCATGAAGTAGGAGAGATGTTATGTACAGACAATCTTTTTAAGTGAAGAGTGAAAACCAGACCTGAAGAACAAAAATATGTCATATTTTTCTGGCCCACATCAGGAGAGAGCGCTATTATTCCAAAAATGTCTCAGTTTTTAAGCAGATAAATTCTGGGAATGGAGAAGAACAATTCATTGGATTATGTTGTCCTGATGACAGTACAGACAACACTTTAAATTTGCTTTTTTCAAGTACTTTAACTTTGAATTCTTTATCAATAATACACTCAACAACAAGATGCCCCATGCAGATTTGAATTTTGGTACTTGGGCCAGGTATGAAATTATAAGTGACAAGAGAACAGCACATATAAATCATTCCATTAAGGTGATTTTAATCCATGAGTCGTAAGTATTTTATGGGATAGACTATCTTAAGAAAAGTGAATCTGAACCTGAAAAGATGGACCTCCCAATGTCATGTGACTACACGAAATGGCTATCAAAACTTATGTTATATTTCACATGTTTTGTGTTTTCTCATAGAAGTACTCAATAAACACTAGACAAACACCTAAACTAAAACAGTATATCCTTTATTCACAAAAATATATACATTAAAACATGCAAATTGGATACATTAGAGAGTTTTTTACATTATAAAAACTCTCAATACATTAAAATATTTACCAAGTTTTAAAGATGTACATTTGAAACACAAATATTGTGTAAAGATTCATTTGATTCACCCTATAAATTATGGAGAAAGTTTTCCTTTTTTAACAAAACTTAGAAAAAATGATTGTAACTTGTGATAGTTTATTGTATTTTTCAAAGTACACTGCACTGGTAACCAAGAGAAGTAAATTATTTTTTCTTTTCTTTTCTTTTCTTTTTTTTTGAGATAAAGTCTTACTCTGTCACCCAGGCTGGAGTGCAGTAGTGTGATCACAGCTCACTGCACGGCAGCCTCAAACTCCGGTGCTCAATTGATCCTCCCACCTCAGCTTCCCAAGTAGCTGGGGACTATAGCAGTGCACCACTGTGCCCAGCAATTATTTAGTTTTTGAAGAGATGGGATCTCACTATGTTGCTCTAGTTGGTCTCAAACTCCTGGACTCAAACAATCCTCCCACCCAGCATACCGAAGTGCCGGATTACATGCATGAGCCAACACACCCAGCCGAGAAGTAGGGATTTTAATATGGCACACTCTCCCTGAATATAAACACTAACAAGGTATATTTATTAATGAATTTGTGTGGTTAAAATCTTCCTAAATGCACACATTTAAGAATCCCTCTGAGGCAGGGCATAGTGGCACATGTGTGTAATCTCAGCTACTCAGAAGGCTGAGGCAGGAGGATCACCTGAGCCCAGGAGTTCAAAGCCAGCCGGGGCAACATAGCAAGAACTCATCTCTAATAAACAAGCACACAAACAGAGCCCCTGAAAATAATCATTTTACTATGGAAATCTGTGAAAAATGTGAAAATTCATATATTAGGCAAGTATGTCTGATTTAAATTCTGAAGATATGACTGAGCCTACACACTCAAAAGCTCAATCTTGTGCCTTCAAATAAGTGTTTATATTTTTCTACATTAATACATGTGGTCATAAAATGGTATCAGTATTGTATTTTTAAGTAAGACTAACTCTAATTTATCACACTTAATTATGACTAAGAAATAAGATTAGAATAAATTTTATTCACTTTTGTGGTGAATATAATATAGAGTGGCCTTTCTAGGCTGTGACTCATTGACAATGACAGAACACTGATATATGGAAAGAAGAGCTTTGCTTTTTTTTGTATGTGTGACAGGGTCTCGCTTTGTCACCCAGGCTGGAGTACAGTGGCGTGATTTGGCTCACTGCCACCTCCACCTCCTGGTCTCACTTGATTTTACCACCTCAGCCTCCAGAATAGATGAGACTATAGGCATGTGCCACAACACCCAGATTTTTTTTTTCTTTTTTTTTCTTGGGTAGAGACAGGGTTTTACCGTGTTGCCCAGTCTGGTCTTAAACTCCTGAGCTCAAGCTATGCCCCACCTGGGCCTCCCAAAGCATTGAGATTACAGGCATGAGCCACCATCCCCGGCCAAGAGCTTTTCTTTATGAAGTAGTTACAGTGGTTTTTACTTTTTTGGTTGATAGTATTACTGTATCACTTATTCCTATGTGAAATCTTAAATAATGTACTAAGTTTTTTTTTTCTTTTTTTTTTTTTTACTATTTTTTAGAAGACTGTACTAACCTGTATATTTTGCTTGCTGAATTCTTTTAGATGTTCTGCATGTGTAAAAAAGCAAAGTCATATTTCATTACCTAGAGCATTATAAAAGCTTTATTGTTTTTAATGACACCTTTATTAATTCATTTGTATATTTTGATTGCAAACAAAAGGTAAGGTGGTCATTCTGCTTTAGGAAACAGCAATCATTGAACTATTAGAAGAAAGTCAAAGTTCTACAATATTTAAAACTTACAGATAAGAAGTGAGAAAGATAAACATTGGAGTGTTTACAGGCTGACAGAGGCCCTCTTCTGAAGTAAATGTAGACATCTTGACGAGCAGCAGTGAAAATTGCTGAACAGCTCCTGTAAGTTACAACTAAAAACTAATGACAAAGAAAATGATTTTTTACTTCTTTTCAAACTGTATAAAAATGAATTCTAGATTTAGAGAAGAAGCTAAAGTTTGCTTATTTTTAAATTTAAGACAGAAAAGCAGTAAATAATGCTTAATACACTAAACTATGGTTGATACTGAATTGCAAATATTTTTGAAGAAGAAATAAATTGTGACATAAATAAATAGTAAGTGTAGATTACATGAATAGGAATTCTTGTTTCCAAAATCCCATCTCCAAGAAAGAGGGAATTGCTTGTTCTTATGTCCTTAGCATCTCATTGTAGATGAGATATAGATCCTTTCCATTTCTTTAAAGTATTGTTTAGAAATGATTAGCCTGCAATGGCGTTAATTGATTTTACTTTGAATGCATGTTGAACTCACCTGGTGCATTAAGTGAAAGAGAGAGGGAGAAAGTGAGAGAAAGAGAAACAAAATTTAGCATAGAGCTAGTAATTTAGGGCAGCCTGACCTCACGCTTATAAGCAATTTTATCATAAAAAATTCTTTTAAAAATTCTTTCTAAGGATACACACTAAGTGATATGTTATGGAGGTCTCAATATATGCCCACAAGGAAAATGTTAAAAACAAAACCAAAAAACAAACTATTCTAAAGTTATGTGAATGAGCAATTGGGTTTGTATAAAATTTCAAATGATATTCAAAACGGGCTGTATCTGAACAATTTAGTCAGTCAGAAATAAAGACAATAGGTTCTGAAAAATTGTTATATGAGTCCAAAAGTGCCTCCAGTACCAAAAAAGGTACAATGTCAAATTTATGTGTGAAGACATTGAATAAAATAGTGTCATAAACTGTGGGAATAAAAATAATACTTTGAAAAATGCTTTATATATGATATTTTTAGTATATTTATAGAACTAAATTTAAAAATGAAAGAACATAATTTTATCTAGATCCGTAAGAATGCATATCACAACATTTGGGGGTTATTCTAATTAGGAAAATATGAACCTAAATTTGGCATCACCTAATAAACATATATATTATTTAAAATTAAGTGAACATAATTAAGAAGCAAGCCATTTAAAAATTCTTATTAACTCTAAATTTCAGGTACATTTTTTCTCAATGTAAAACAGCACTGCAAAATATAGCCATATTTCTATGTGAAAAAATGTTACATAGAAATGGTAAATTATCTTTTAATGATTAGAAAATTTAGGCAAATTACTCCATTCTTCAGTGCAAGAATTAAATTACATAATAAAATATACTTTAAAGGATTTTGTTAAAAACTAGTATTTTAAAAAATAGATGAGGAAAAGTAAAATTTTATGATCATAATAGAACTTCCATCTTTAAATTAAGACATTCATATTTTTTGATGTAAGTCCTTTGTTGATTCTCTTAAGTCGTAACATCTTGGTGGACTTCTACAAAAGATGCTTGCAATTTAAGGATTTTTCTGAGATGTTAATTATTAAATGAGATATCACATAACTCCACTATTATTGATCTTAAAACTTAGAGAATTCGGAACATACAGCACAAACTGCTGAATCATATATTATCTCTTTTAAACCAGTTCTTAGAAAATAGCCTGTCAGCATGGAGCATTTCTGGGAATGCGATCAGAGAGCACTTACCTGGCAGAAACTCTGAACATTTCTGACAGAAAAATTAGAGCCTAAAGAGCTATTTTAATATTTCCCTCTCTTTAGACAGAGTTTGGATTAATATGTCTAAGGATATTTTATTGTATATAAGGTATCCTGATTGTCAGCAAGAAGATACTAGCTTTCATTATCCCATCACATAATGTATGGGGCGAATCAGAAAACATTGCTTTGTTTCTGCCTTCTTCAGGACAGGGCCTTCTTAAAAATGTGGATTCTTGGGCTCCATCCCAGACCAGATACTAGGGGCAAATATATATATTTTTAAAGCTCTTGGGTTTATTTTTTTGTATTCTGAGGTATGAGTTTCATCTCTTCAAGGAATAACAGAGTGACCTAATTTACATTCGTCTTTAATAGATATTATTATGTATATACCTGTAGAGGCAAGTATGAAATATGTCACCTGAGAGGAAGAAATCTATATAGACATGCTGTTTGTCCATTTGTTTTGAAGTGACTTTTCAAAAAATGAAAGATGTGTTTGAGAATCCTGTAAGATAATAGTGGCTGCTTACATCACTTCCTAACAGTCCAAAAAGTCTCATGTATACATTGTAGATTAGTACAGCAAATAAAATCCCTGACGGTTCACACCTCTAGACAAACAGAAGTCTACACATCCCCATCTATGTGTCATTGAGAAAATAAATGCCAGAGATTGTCAGCAGACCAGCAGAGATGGCTCCAGAGTCCAGAACAAGTGGGGTGGGAGGTGATTGGGCAAAAGAAAGGAAAGGGTCGCAGGTTCTAGCAGCAATGGAGCACAGAAAACATCAGTTAGGTTTTGTTCCCAGAAAGCAAAGGATTATTAGTAGAAACTACTGAAATCACTTCTAGGTCAAGGTAGATGATAATCCTGGATACTGAGTACCGGAAGGGAAGGGTCCTGGAGAATGTACAGGATCTAATGTGGCAGTTTCAGGAAGGCACTGGTGCTGAGAGAGCAAGTGGCATCTTGGAAGGCACCAGACATTTTTGAAAATTTATTGGTGAAAGAACAAAATGAGGTTAAAAAGAGTTCTCAAAACATTAGAAGAGGACAGACATAACAAAAGGCACAATTTATTATTATTATAAGGAGACTATCCTTTACACTAACAATTGAAGAAAGAAGCAAATGGACTGAAAAACTAAAGGAGTTGCATAGTTTCTCCCAACCACTTGCCCATAGGATCACCAGATATTGCTGATTCAGAAAAATATAACCCAATTAAAATAAAGTAAATGAGAACAATTTCAATGTCATTCATTTAAAGTTACTATAAACACTTTGGGAGGATGGGGTGGGAGGATTGCTTGAGGCCAGGAATATGAGACTAGCCTGGGCAATGGAGCAAGGCCCTATTTCTCCAAAATATTTTAAAAATTAACCAGCTATGGTGGCATGTGTCTGTAGTCCCAGCTATTCTGGAGGCTGAGGCAGGAGGATCCCTGGAGGCTAGGAGTTCAAGGCTATAGTGAGCTATGATCATACCACTACACTCCAACCTGAGCAACAGAGAGAGATCTTGTCTCTAAACACAAATAAATAAATCAAGTTACTATAAGATATATATATATGTGTGTGTGTAATATATAATATTTATATTATATTTAAATTATATAATTACATAAATTATGTTAATATTTATATTATTTATAAATAGTAAGTAAAACAAAGAGAAATTATAGCACCTGAGATCAAGGCTTATACACATAACAGTACCCCTGAGGAGGAAAAGATCAATAGAACAGAATAGGGGGTTCAGAAAAAGATGTACAGGTATGCTGTCGCCTGATTTACAACAACATTGCTATTGCAAATAAGTGGAGAAAATGGGATATATTCAATAAAAGGAACTGGCACAATTGGGCATCTGAATGAAAAACAAAATACAGAGTCCTGCCTTAGAGTATAGCAAAAGAGGGAAAAATCATATAACTTAAAGTGAAGGGTAAAACTATTCATCATTTAAAAAGAAAAAAATTGAAAATATTTGCCTGAGAAAGATATCTTAAGCAGGACACAGAAAATATTAACCATAAAAGAGCAGATCACCAGACAAGTGGCTCATTCCTATAATCTCAGCACTTTGGGAGGCTCAGGTGGGAGGATCATCTGAGCCTAGGAGTTCAAGACCAGCCTTGGCAACATAGTGAGACCCTATCTCTACAAAAATAATAATAATAAAAAAAAATAGCCAGTCATGGTGGCAGGCTTCTGTAGTGCCCGCTACTTGGGTGGCTAAGGAGAGAAAATTGCTTGAACCCAGGTGGTCAAAGCTTCAGTGAGCTGTGGTTGTGCCACTACACTCCAACCTAGGTAAAGGAGTGACACACTAAAAAAAAAACACTAAAACTGGATTTCATAAACATTAATAACTTTTCTTAACCAGAAACATCAAGAGAGACAAAATATTCCAAATATTTATATCTGACAAGGGTTTATTACATAAAGGATATTTTAAAAAATAGAAATGAAAAAGAAAGCATAACAATAAAAAATGAAAATAGGCAAAAGATGTGGTCAGTCACTTCAGAAAAGTTAATATTGAAATGATCAAAAGGCACATCAAGTTCTCATTAGGAAAATGTAAATTAAAGCCACAATATTATACCCAATCATCAAATAGAATGGCTGAAATAGAAATAAGAGAGAAATATTTATGTGAATGTTCATAGAAACACTCTTTATTAATATAAAAAATATTCTTTAAAGTTAACTCTTCTTCAGGAGGAGACTAGAAAAACTGTAGTTTATTAATCCAATAGATTATTACAAGGAGTTCAAGTGACCAAACTAGGGCCAGGCATGATGTCTCATGCCTGTAACACCAGCACTTTGGGAGGCCGAGGTGGGCGGATCATGAAGTCAGGAGTTTGAGACCAGCCTGGTCAGCATGGTGAAACCCTGTCTCTACTAAAAACACACAAATTGGCTGGGCATGGTAGCACGCACCTGTAATCCCAGCTACTCAGGAGGCTGAGGCAGGAGAATCACTTGAACCTGGGAGATGGAGGTTATAGTGAGCCAAGATAGTGCCACTGCACTCCAGCACTCCAGCCTGGGGGACAGAGCGAGACTCAAAAAAAAAAAAAAAAAAAAAAAGTAACCAAACTAGATCTGATGTATCAACATGTACACATCACCTTTAATGGTGATGGGAGATCACCAATTGCAAAATTATATATACCACCTGAAATCATATATCAATTATCGATTTCACAGTTATATTGATATAATAGAGTTCACAAATCCATATTGAAATTAAAAGAAAACTTTGGGGAATGGAGAGGAAAAAAATGTATGGGTATGGGGACTTAGGCTACATCTGTATTATTCTTAAAAAATCAAAGAAAAGTTGAAAACAAACATTTTTACAAATATTAATAATCGGCTTAATTTTAGATTCTAGGAGCCAATAGGTGACCAGATTTGGGAGATTAATCACCAGGGAAAAGCAAATTAAAAGTACAATGTGATATAATATTGTTTCCGGATAATAAACAGCATATGTTGGTGAAGATGAGAAGCAACTGAAACTCCCACACAGTGCTGATTGAAGTATAAATTGGTTCAACCACATTAGAGAACGGCTTTGCAAAACCTACTAAAGCTAAACATATCCATACCTTATGATTCAGCAATTCCACTTCTTAATATATAGCCAACAATTGTATACATATTCCTATAGATTTCATCTTAGATTAAATAATGAAAGAATCTTACAAACATGTTTAGCAAAAGAACCTAGAACAACCTAGAACCTAGTCCTTACCCAGTACCTGTACCTTGTGTACTGCATAATTCTGCTTAGATAATGTAGAAAAACAGGCAAAACTAATCTATGTTGTTAGAAATCAAGATCAAGATACTGACTAATTTCAGAGGGTGATAGGAACTGGATAACAGCACAAAGTGGGGCTTCTGGAGAGCTGGTGATGCTCTAATTTTGTGTGTTTGTTTTTCTGTACTTTTTACATAGATGTATTCGGTGACAAAAATAAGTTCTCACATTGGTAGGCGAAAACTGATTCTTTTTTATTTGTGGTAATAAGCAGTCATCAGAACCAGTTTTTAAACTTCTTCCATTGATCAAAAACTCACATCAGTGAATGTGCTTTTAAAATCAGTGACAGTCCTTTACTTCTGAAAGTCTGTCAGGAATAGACTGTCTGCAATAAAGCACACCTCTGAATGACAGCTAATCAACCAAAAATCACACCCGGCTGAATACTACAGCTGACGTTAACCTCTACAAAATGACTTAACTTCTACAAGGATGTCAATACCTGAACTCCACGCTTTCCCAAAAACTTTGTATTAAGACCACCAATCTGCTCTGCTCAGAGACACTGACTGACTAATATAATTCTCCTTCATAAAAATAAGCAATACATTCCACTCTTTTTTAAACTCTGTATTGAGTAGTTGTCTTATCCTTTATTTATAGGCTGAAAATTTAGCTTACTGCCTACTTATGATAGGGGCTGGTTTTTATGGATATCAATTACAATGCAATGTTTTTTAAAAATTCAGGGGGACATCTAGTTTTGACCAATTTGCAAGAGGGGGATCAGATTTACCCTATTGCCTTAAAAAAAACAAACATCAGACAAAATATATAAATCAATGGGCTTCAAGACATTGGACATTAGTCAATGAAGGGCACAGAGTTCTGAGAAAATGTAACAAACTGATTCCTAGGGTTGCCCCCCAGTATATTACCTTGAGAGAATTTCCAGATGATAGTAAAGGGAGGAGGAGCCGGAGTGGAGCCTGAAGGACTCCCCAGGTTGAAGAAACGGAGCTAAATATCTAATTTTTGAAAAGCACTCAGAAAATTCTGATGTATGTAATCTGTGAACAACAACTTGAGGAGGTGAGAAACTGTTGTATAAACAGTAATATTGTATTTAACCTTTCCCTCCTAACTTGTTGATTGATTACATTTTGTTCTTTTTGGCAAGTCACTTCAATTTCTCTTCTGTAAAAAGGAGAATAATAATAGCAACTACCTCATGGAGTTGCTTGAGTAGGTGAATTAGTAGATCTAAAACTCATAGACTAATTCAGTGTATATGAATGGAAACCAGAATTAGTCATGATAACATGTGATTGCTGTCTAGGCTCTTCACAATGTACTGTGAGAAGTTTCAAGATTTTCTAATGGACATCAGGTAATTCAGATGTCTAGGTAAAATATTTCTACTTCAATGATGATATGGCTGAGTAAATTACTAAATTTCTTTGGTAAAAAAAGAGATTATCTATGATTTACTTTCAAAATTCTTTATGGAAATAATATAAATAATGATGTGCTAAGTGTAAGTCTTTTCTGACACGACACTAAAATAATATTTGTTTAGTCATTTTTTCCTTGGAGTGTCACATACCCTTAATATTCTGGTCATATTTAAAAGACAAATTACTAGTCATTGTATTTTTTAAAAGTTGTTTTTTTAAATGACAATGCATGCGAGTTCCTTTTCTGCTGGTTTTTTTTTTTTTTTTAACAGTGACAAAAGGATTGAACAAAATGTTGTGAGAATAACTTAGCTATGTTATGCAACCATATTGACATATGCTTCTGTCTAGAAACCATGGAACTTTTTGAAATTTCTTCTGAAAGCTTGGCTGGACAGAATGGATTAGTTGGCAGAGAAAAGCCACATGTTGTATTTGCATCTAAGTGAATCACAAAATTACAAAGGTTTGCTAGGTACTCTAATAGAATTTCAAACTGTGCAAGGAAATTGATGCTTTAGACATGAAATGTTTACTATAAGATTTTTTGGGAATCATGGCAATGTATGGATTATTTGAAAGAGCAGAACCAAACGTGATAAACAGCCTGTAATGCTCACCTCTTCCCAGGAGATAGGCAGATGGCTGTGTAATGCTTTAATCTGGCACAACTACCACTTATCAATTGTTTATACTTTTAATTTTGAGCTGGATATTAGTCCCTTGTGTCAACATAAGGAATTCTCTTTTATATTTATACTCATATATCATATTCAACTCTACTTATGTACAAAGGTTAAAGATCCTCTAGAAATTACCTTTGTCAATGCAAGGAATTTCTAAGTATAATACAACAATTATGGGAACAATTTAAAATATGTATTATATTTTTATAGATAGTGTCATATTTCCAATTAATGCATTTTAAATGTAGATTTTTGTTTGCTGGAGCCATTTTTAATGCCCTAGAGTATAACCCATTGCGACTGTGCTTTGCTGATTTAGTGAATTCAATTACTGAAAAAATCCTCAAGACCAGATATAATCCCACAAGTACTCATCTAAAGACATAGTAATCTATTTAAAGAAAATCCTGGCTTATTGGTTCAGTACAGATACTTGCTTCTTTAAATTCATTTGTATTTTGGAGTCTCAGAGGGAAACAGAGTAAAGTCATTGACAGTAGGCATGGTTAGAGAGGCAAAGTCACAGATATAGGAAGAGTGGGGAATTGTTTTATTCATATTAATTAGACACTTTCCCCTGTGAAAATCAATATATTTAATTTTTTTTCCACTTACCTCTTCTAACCATACTGCTGGTTTCTGCCTCAGCCACTCTAATAAAATTTTTGTCTCACAGTTATGGAGGGATGGCCTCCCTATTGCAAAATTAAATATATTCTGTTTATAATCTTTTTCAGTATTTTGTGTGCCATATGAATTCCACTTCTCTGGAATGTGTCTCCTTTGGAATGCAAGACTTTCCACTACCTTGACAAATACTGCTCTGTTAATTATTCTGATCTCATTAAAAATTCTTTGTTCCTTTTTAGATCCTTTTTTCTATCTACATGTCTCATGCAATTCTGTCTCAGAAGTTCCTTAATTCTAACAGTGCCTAATAAAGTGGAGCCTGATGTGGTACCCCAATTCTCTTCCTCATATTTCAAATAATGTACATTCAAATCCAATCCTATTTCCTACTATTAAAAGTTTCTCTTTAAATATCTTTGAAAGTAGATACTTGAATTCATCTTTCCCATTTTCCCTAATATTTATTCAATCACAAAGTCCTGGACAGTTTTACATAAAATATGTCTTATATCCATTTTACTCTCTTTAGTTTCACTGGGGTGATCTGAATCTGGATCATTTCTTAGAACCTAAAATGCTAAGCATCTTCCTAGCTAGATTCCTGATATCAGTCTTCTTTATAACCAGTATTTATTTAGAAAATAATCCTCTATTAATATTTTTACATTTCTACACAGTCTGGGCTTTCTGAACAGACTGCTGACAACCTGGGTTTAATGATGACTGAATTGTAAACTGCCTTGGGAGTTAAAGATAATGAACTGCTCTGGAAAAATTTGAAGACATCTCCTGCGATTCCACCCCATCCCCCAAATTTGTATGTTGAAACCTACACCCTAAAGAAATAGTATCAAGAGGTAGGGTGTTTAGGAGGTAATGAGGTCATGAACATGGAGCGCTCATGAATGAGATTAGTGACCCTATAAAAGAGGACCAAAGGACCTCGCTTGTTCTTTCCACAGTGTGAGGACACAACGAGAAGGTGGCATCTGTGAAAGAGAGAGCAAGCCCACACCAGACACTAAATCTGTTGTTGCCTTGACTTTGGACTTCCAGGCTCTAGAACTATAATAAATTTCTGTTGTTGATAAATTACCCAGTCTAAAGTATTTTGTTACAGTAGCCTGAACAAACTAATCTATCTCCCAAAGCCATTTGCTTACATTCTGAAGGTAATACAACCCAGATATGCTTCCCCCCAACCCCCACCCCCAAAGACAGTTACTTTCTTCCGGGCCAGTGCCCTCTTCCTTCCTGGAAAGGATTTACTTGTTTACGTTATGGAGTAAAAGCCAGTCTCTCTTTCTCTCTCTCACTCTCTAAAGGGAAGAAAGTATGACATGTGAGCCTTAATATAGAAGCTCCAAGTCTCAGAATTTTGTGGTTTCTTGTGATGCAAACGATGCTGTGTGCACAAATGACATCAGGTCCTCATTGTGCAAAACTTGGGGAACTGGATTGAAGCACTGCCAAGATGCTCTGTAAGTACATGGTCTGTTTTCTGATCCATAGATTTCATGTTTCCTATTAGGACAAATGAACTAATTAAACAAACACAAAAACAAATTTAACATTTTGAACAATCTAACCAAATAAATATTTAAACAGTAATTTTATCCAGTTACTTCTTTGTACAAAATATCTAGGAGATATTAATATAGTTTTTTGTTTATTTTTTACTACTAGGCTTTTAAAGTCCTTATTGTTTCCTAACATGATTATATACTGTAGTTAGTCTTCTCTGTTTCATAAACAGCTGGGCATGGTGGCTCATGCCTATAATCCCAACAATTAGGGAGGCAGAGGCAGGATGATTGCTTGAGTCTAGAAGTTTGAGACCAGCCTGGGCAACATAGGGAGACCCCGTTTCCACAAAAATAAAATAAAATAAGTTTAAATGCTGTTTCACAAATAAAGCACATTTATTACTGCTTCTTGAGAGAGTGAAACATTTTCCATATGAAGTGGTATTATTACAATACCACTTATTAATAGCCTTATGGAAAAAGGTAAAATTTGATCCATAATTCATATCATAGGCCAGGATAGATAGAGAATTAACTGTAAATAATGAAACCACAAAAATATGAAAATACGAGTGACTTGCCCAACTATGACACAACACTCAAAAGCATAAAATTAAAAAAAGAAAAAATCATGGCAAAGACATCATATGCAAATAAAAAGAAAAATGAAAATCCATATTAAAAATGTTGATACTTATGTAACAAAGGTTTAATAACCCTAACATACAAAGGGCTTCTGAAAATAAAAAAGGCAAATGTACAAACTTATAGCAGAAAAATCACAAAAACAAAATGCTGACAGAAAAAATATGCAAATGCCATATAAAATCATGTTAGGTTTCCATCTTTTCTGATGAAAAGTCTATCATCCTTCATAGTGTTGTTCCTCTCTGTATTTAAGGTCTTTTTTTCCTTGTGGTTGCTCTCAAGATTTTCTTTTTTTCTTTCGTTTTTTAGCAGTTCAACTATCTGTCATAAGAATAGTTCTTTTCACTTACTATGTTTGTAACAGTTTGCTGAACTTCTCTGATCTATAAATCAGGATTGTTTTAGGTCAAACTTGGGAAGTTTTCACCGTTTACGTATTAAATTGTTTTTTTCTTTTTCTGCCCCAATCAATAGTTTTCTCTGTCGGTGACTTCAATTACCTACATGTTAGAAAATTCTGATATTGTTTCACAGATCCCTGAAGCTCCATTTTCTTTAATATTTTCAGATTGAGTGGTTTCTAGTGCTTTGAGTTTACATTTACTATTTTTTTATTTGCAATCATCTGTTAAGCTCATTCAGTGAAAATTCCATTTCAATCATTTTATTACTTATTTCTAAAATTTTTATTTAATTTATGTTATAGATTCCATTTCTCTGTTGAAATTTCCTACATTAAGGAATTAATAATCAAAATATTTTACCTAATAATTTGAGCATATTTTTCTTTAAATTTTTCAATATATTTGTAATAGCCACTTGGAAATATTTGGCTGCTAAGTTAAACATCTGTGCCATCTTGGATTTGGTTTTAATTGATTGTTTTTCAGTCCCTTTATATATTTATTGATTCTTTATTGAAAACATTAGATATTTGAATTATACAATGTAAAAATTCTGATTCAATATTAGTAGAAATTTTACTTAAAATGGATCACCTTATACTTGCAAAGACTTGGTTTTATGACCTTGTAAAACTGAATTTGCGAAAAGGCCAATGTCTTCCCCAAGTCCCTCTAACTTAGTGGAACCCAACTTTCAAATTATGTCTGTCTTGTTAATCTTATCAAGCTTTTTTAAAGGCTTCATTCTGGTGGATCTAAAGTTTGGTTCTTATGATTCAGAAACAAACCCATTAAAACCTAAAGAGTCCAAGCATGAGCACATTCTCTCACAGTGCACGTACCATTCTTTACCTTCTTTACTTCTCTGCTTTAGCACTTTCTTGTCATTGCTTGCTTCCCACTATATTCTTTATTTTCATCCTGCTTCCTTATTTTTTTAAGCTCCTTTTAATATTTTACCTGGCATTTATGTATGTTCTATGCCAGAAATTTATTCCAAACATCCAATCTGTTCTGTTTTCAGAGAAGAAATTCTTATAACACAATCTTTATGTTTCCAAAAAATGATGTTTCTTGCAAGTGGGAAGAACCTTATGCAGATACAGAGCTTTAACGGAATAGTGGATATTCAGAAGAGAGAATTGGAATACATAAGTAAAAGTGGAATTCAGTATTCTTGAGCTAAGTAAATTAGCAGGCGGAAATGAAACAAAACAAAATCACCTGTATGAAATTAGAGAAGGAGGTGGAGTCAGGCTCAAGTATTCTCTGATAAGAATATGTACCCAAAAGAACTAGAAATGGTAGGAAAACAGATCAAAAAGAGAAAGAGCCAAGAACCTGTGAATCATTTTGACCAATTTGCCTGCTAATTATTTGTAATACATATTCTTATATTAAACTACAAAGCCAATCTGAAGTTTCATTTATTTTACTCCCTTTTTGCAGTTTCCTGAATTATCCTTTCAACAGTTACTTTCTTTTCAGACAGCTCAAATATATTTTCTATACATACCTATGATTTACAAATACCTGTAACTTTTTACTGATTGAGGAAAATTATTTAAACTGTTTGAACTTTGTTTTTCTTACCTATAAAATAGGAATAATAACTTACTGAAAGGACTATTAAGGATATTAATAAGAATTATTGTCAATAAGAATAAATTAATTAAGAATGTATGTAAAAATTACCACAATTATTTCTTTTGCAAATATTCTGCAAAAATAATAGATACCTCTGTTATTATTTCCTTAGTAAAATTAAATTTAATTACAAAGTGTCTTCTTCTAAATAGCAGATCCTGACTTGAAGAAAAACAGTAGACACTATGCAACATTTAAAACAATTGTAATTTCTTAGCATTCCTTCGAGTTGCCTCTAAATTTATGTTTAAAATTCTCCTTAATTTACAGTTTTAAGCTTAGATTATTTTTAGGTAACTTATTACCTACCATGATTGAATCAAATGATTCTAGAACCAGGGAGATAGGAATCATATAGTCCACCACATCTATTTTATAATTAAACTGATACAGAGAAAGAGGTTATGACTTGCTGAGTGGTTCCTACTTGGGGTGAAATATGCAAAACTAGGACCATTTCTCCCGACTCCTTTTTCAATGCATTTTCCACTCCATAGGGCAGTCTCTACTTACTGAATCCTAGCATTCATTCCATGCAATGTGTTTTAATATTAGAAGGTTCTGTCTGTGATGGTAAGAGGTCCTAAAAATTAATGAGGGTTTTGAAGATTTTAGTGTAATTTACTACCACTTCTATAAATATTCTCAGTAGAGTTTGTTTGAGTGGTGGAAGACAGCCAGCAAACTATCTTTGAGACCTATTTAAATACTAAGAGGTGGTAAGACAATAGCAATGGCATGTACACAAACTTTACCATTGTATTCTCTAACAGTAATAGCTTACATTCTTAGACCATAAGTGGGAGTTAAACAGGGTTGTATCATTAAGGAAAACTCATAGGACCCAAAATGGAATGCTTACAAATCTACAGTTTGCTGCATTATTGTTGAAGTAAGGATATGCATGAAGTAAAACTATGCCTCTCAACAAGGGCACAGGTGCAAGTTTCAATTATTTCCCTTCTATAATGGTGTGCTGGATATACTCCTGGATCAGAAACCACTTGTGTGTGTACAGAGCATCTCAGAAACAGGGAGCCCACATGGAGTCTCACTTGGGATATCCGAAAAACTGGGATATTTTTACTGATTATATAAAATTATTCCTGCTACATAACCCACCCCCAAAACACAACCCTGCTACATAACCAACCCCCAAAAGACAACCTTGCTAACCAATCCCAAAACCTCAAAAGTACTTTACAACCTCAAAAGTACTTCACTGAGACTAGGTATAATTCAACAATCTCTCTGTTATCAATAAACAGTGCTAAGAAGCAGTATAAACTTCCCTAAAACTCTTTGGAACATGGTTGAAATCAACACCGTTAATCTTATTTTCATATTTCTTATTTTAATTAAACAGATCAGGCTCATTACTGACTTGTGGAATTAACCTTCACAGTAATACCATCCACGTCTCTTATCTGTGCTCAAGGCCTTGATATGACAAAACAATCACTCTAGTTTGACAGCAATTACTTGCTATATTGTGTAACTAGAATCTGTAAACAAAATCACACACCTATTCCAAACATTTGTAATAACCATTGAGGAGTTACATGGATTTAAACAGAAAATAGAATCAGAACCATATGATAATACCAGCACAAACTTTCTCATAGTTTTCTATTAATCTAAGTTGCTTGTTTCTTCCTTGATCTATATATACCTACCTATATATCTATATATACCTAGGGTTTGCATCTGCTGAATGACTAAGAATCATAATATATTTATCATTGATAAGGTTTAAATTTTTTTCAGGCCACTTCCATTTCAAAGGGATGAAACGCTGAAGGAGTTTTAATTCAATCTCTCAATACACTGATCTTCAATGTTAGTGTTCAAAGTATTACTAGGTTCCATAATATTAAATTTACCTGTGAACTCTATTACTCTGTATAAGAGCATCATGGCATACTCCGAATATACGGTTGTAATGTAAACAAAATATTACTGCAATATAATTAGTTTCCTCCAATAAAATTTACCCCTTCCCATATATAATATATTATTTCTGATAGTAGGTTAAAGACCATGTGTTATAGGCTAAATTTTGTCCCTCCCAAATTAATATGTTGAAGCCCCAGTACCAAGAATGTGACTATATTTGGGAGATAGGGCCTTTAAAGAGGTGATTACGCTGAAATGCGGCTGTTGGGTGAGCACTAATCCAACCTGACTGGCATCCTTATAAGAAGAGGAAATGTGGATATACAAAGTGATACCAGGGATGCCTATGCACCAAGGAAGGACCATGTAAGGGACACAGCAAGAAGGCAGCCATGCTAACTAACATGCAAGCTCATTTCACTTGCTGATTTGGGACATATTAGCTTAATGTTTGCTTGAATTGCAAGGTTCATTTTTGTCAGTGTCATATCATTCTAGTTGGTTTACCATCTTCTGGAAGATCATGTTCTATTTGATCCCCACAGATCTTCCCTAATTAAAAGCAAACTTCACCAAGCAATTATTCCTATCCTTATTTCTAATTATTTAAAGCTCTTCTTTTTTAACTGGCCAGTGCCATTTGATCTCTTAAAACTGATGTTGCCATTAGGTATTAAACACTTCAGAATGTATAGGAAATAAATCTGGGAACAAAGGTGTTGAATCTGCCAAGATAAGGTCACATTAGTAGTAGTCGTCATTATCTACATTTTACATTATTATCCACATCAAATCTCTGACTTCTCATTTCCAGTAATGCAGGCTTACCAAGGTATACCTGGTTATTTTCCTTTGTTAGTGATTCACAACTCATTTTTTCCTCCACCTACTTTAGAGTTTCCACATACAATAAAGCAAATTGCTAGTTTCTCACATAATATTATGACAGATGGGACTTGCTACTGTCATTAAACCATAATCACAATTAATGGCCACATCATGTTCTTTTAGATTGTGAATTAACACAGAGTGTTCTCCAGATTCAACTGGGAACACACATTCCCACACTTGCTTCAAAATACAGGTCCTTGGTAATAGTTGTACTTTGGAAACGAGAAATGAAAGAAATAGCCACGTTTGTGTTGCTCCACATAGCCAAAGACAAGAGTAAGGCTCTAGATCATTTCCGAAAACATGTTCATTAGGTTGGCCATTCCTTAGCTAATTTCTTGGTTCTTTAGAAGAAGAGGTTTTGACAAAGTACTTTACCCTAAGGCACTTTTCAACCCAAGTCGAGAAAGCTTATTATTCTCTTGCTCTAAGTCTTTATCTGGCTTATATGTTAGAATCCCTTCTATAAAACCCACTCATTGGCTCTCTTTCTTTCAGAAACAGTCACACATTTCTTCTTTTGATCATTAATTTTAATCCAAACTTTTACTCCTGAAGTAGTTCCTCCTGGTTTACCCTCTTGTGTATTTCATATTACTAGCATTGAGATACACTGTGCTAGGGCTTTCACTTTATTCTCCATAGTAGGAAGTAAGAATAGATGAGTACAAAGAAATGGAACAGTCACTTCCAACTTGATGATGTGTAGGTAAGAGATAAAACATTTCATAAATCTTTTTGGAATTCTTGCTGTTGTGTTCAACTTAATAGACATGAATTTTGTTGTGCAGTATTACCAGCCATTGGGATCCTTAGTGTTAGTGTCAGTGCAAGGACTATTGGGACTTTTTCATTGAAAAAGAAAACTAAGTTGAAGTACAAATTATTTTTATGTCAGTTGCTGTATCATTGTCCAGTCCTTCTTTCCTATTTCTACCACAAATATATAATAATTTGCCTAATGGGGACTTGTGTTTAGTTTCATCAATTTATAATCAGTGGTAAACAGAATTGTGTTTGGAGACTAGCTCCTCAATCGTTTGGCAACCTCCATATTTTTAAGAAGGGGTTATATTTTGCCATTCCAATTTTCTATTAACCCATTACTTTGAGTGGCATCAAAAATATAAGTTTATTGAACATATTTCTTCAAGCATAAGTGCTTCATGTGGGCAATGAAATGAACCCGTATTGATCTGATGAAGTCTAAGTAGAATGGCCAGACTATTTACAATATTTTTGTTCCACTTACTGGATAGTATTAGCAACATTGATCTCAGTCACTGCTTATGCCAAACCAAATTCAGAGTATATTATTAAGAAACCTTGCCAATATTCATTTATATCCTTCAAAGAAGTAGAGAAAAAGCCAACGCAATCTACTTGACACCTGTTGCTAGACTTTTCTTGGAATTAATTCTTAGGGTGAGCTGCAAATTCTGTCTTTCTGATTAGCATACATGGACATTTTTATTAACAGTTTGTGCATTTTCAGGGGTTAATGATATATATTGTTTGGCTCATCTCTTCATGGCCTGATTTCCCTCATGTGTACTCATTTCATGGAACTGGGTTGCCATTTTAAGACACAGATCTAGGACATGAACATTTTGATTCAATCACCATCAGATTTTGGTATAGGACTTCTTTGGTTAACAGTAACATGTCCTTTTCAATCTGCCCTCAAATTTTCCCTAGGGATTTACATGTAGCAATGTCCTACATGAGAGTATCTTTTATCATGCAGGTAGCTATGGACCATTTTCCAGACTAAGTTGCAATTCTTTTGATAACATGCCATAAGTCAGGACTATAATTAATTAAATTGTGTGTGTGTGTGTGTGCAGTTTTTTTTATCATTGCTGGAAGCAGAAATTGTAATTCAGGCCACTAGGCTAACCAACTATGAACTTTCTTGATAAGGAGTTTATTATTTGCTAAAAAGAGAGCAGTGGTAGCTTTCCATGATGAGCCTTGGCCCCTGATTCTGGAACTGCTGTCTGAACTAAGCCAACTGCCTGGCAACCTTGGTCAATTAGTCAAAAGGAAGGGCCCATTTACCAGCAGCAGTAGGTAACTTCTTAGGAAAAATCTAAATTAGGTACTGTTATTAGAGGTAAATTAGCTACTTGTTCATAAATATAATGATATTTGTTATGGACTGAACATTTGTGTCCCTTCCAAATATGTATGTTGAATCCCTAATCCTCAATGTCTTAGTTTGTGTTGCTCTAAAAATACCTGCGATTGAATGATTTATAAATAACGTAAATTCATGTTCTCATAGTTCTGTAGGCTGAGAAATTAAACATTAAAGCACAGGCAGATTCAGTGTCCACTGAAGGCTTCTGTCTACTTCCAAGATGGTACCTTCTTGATACTTCCTCACATGGTAGAAAGGAACAAAAAGGGATGAACACTGTGCTCTCATATGGCAGAAGAGAGAGGCTACTTTCTGAAGCCCATAATTTATAATTTTATAAGGGCATTAATCTCATCCACGAGGGCAGAGCTCCCTCTGTCTAATCACCTCCCTCTGTCTAATCACCTCCCAAAGTCCCCATCTCTTAATGCCATTAGCTTGGTGTATAAGTTCCAACATATGAATTTTGGAGGGACACATACACTCAAATCATACAACCCAATGTCATGGTATTTAAATATGTAGCCTTGGGAGGTAATTGGGATTAGATTAGGTCATAACAGTGGGGCCTGCATGATGGGATTAGTGGTTAAGAAAAGGAAGAGATAGAGAATGCTCTCTCTCTCTCTCTGTCCATTATGTAAGGACACAGTGAGAAGACAATTATCTGCAAGATAAGAAAAGGGTTCTCATCAGAACTTGACCATGCTGACACCATGATGTTGGGCTTTCAGACTCCTTGAGTGCACAAAAATAAATTTTAGTTGTTTATGGAACTCTATAATATTTTGTTGTGGCAGCCTGAGCTAGCCAGTGCAACTTTCTATGATGTATCCCAACCATTGTTTCCTGCTCCTGTGTATATCTTCTTCTTATGATAAAACTTCTTTGATTGCCTTGTTGGAGTGCTTTGCTGGCATCATTCATGATATGGTGGGTATTTGAGGTCTTACTGTAATATCACATACTTCAGTTATTGGGACTGTCTCAATAAGTGCACAATAACTACTTCTAGAATTACTTCAGCCTCAACGTGCCCAATTTGAACTCATTTTCTTTTTCTTTCCTTCTTCCAAAGGGGATGTATTTGAGAGCTATATACAATAATTTTCCAGTCCAGAATCCCAGAGGTTGCTGTTGAGCAGTGATTATGAGCTTTTGCCAGAGATTCTAAATAGCATGAATCTGTGGCTAACACTTTAAATGTGATTCTAGCATTATGATCATATAGCCTTAATAGAATGACTTGGACTGCAGCTTCTTGCAGTTTAAGAAAGCTGTGGTTGTTGGGTGCCCAATCAAATTATATATATATTAAATTATATATATACACACACACATATATGCATATATATGTATATATAACATGTAATATATATACATATATATAATAAATTATATATATATTATATATATATTTCTTTTGAGGAAACTTTGTAGATGGGGGCTAGCAGAATGCTTAATAAGATATATGATTTCACCAAAAACCAAATAGATTAAGCATTTAGCCTTCCTTTTAGTCTGAGGAGCAATAACAGTTTATGTCAAGGCTATATGGTATGTCATATATTGCTCCAGCCTATGTAATCACTCAGAGCTCCATAGACTGTGCAGTGTCTTGAGTTTTAGTAGGATTAAAGAATGATCCCCAGTCAGTCACATGATTTATGACTTTAGTATGGTCATTGTTAATTTGATTCTTAGTTTCAGAAATAATTCTGTCATCATCAACATATTGTAGTAGAACACAGTCAATTTGCTTTGTATCTAAGCCCTGCCTTACCAGATTGTAATACTTGACAGGAAGGTTCAAATGCCCTTGAGGTTGTTAGTACAATAAATGCATATTGATAACTGTTTAACGTGATTGAAAATGTCATTGGCTGTCTTTGCTGACATATTAAGAATAACTCATCAGTCAAATTCAACTGCAGAATACTAGTTACCTTTATCTTGTGTTAGTGAAATAGCACCATATCAAGGACTACTAAGGCTACTGAGCACATTGTTCATTTAATCTTCCATATTCTAGTGTCATTCTCCGTCATACACCAACCTGCTTCACTGGCTGTGCTGGTCGGTTGTATGGCAAGTTGTAGGCATTAACACACTTAAATTTCACACTGCCTTAATTATTCTGGCAATTTATTGTTGCCTTCCACATATTCTGAATTGCTTCAAATATATCACTTGTATTGCTTAGGAACCCATGTTGCATTTCCAACTAATGCTAGATAGAGGGAAAATCTACAAGTTATTTTTTTTATTCACACATTATATCTGTACCTTTTTGTTATTACAGCCAATTATTTATTGATATAAAAAGATGCTACCACAGTATACTTTTTAAATCATAATTTCAACCTTTATTCAGATTTTCTTTTTTTTTTTTTTTGCTCTTTACAGAGTAGTAGACCAAAAAGAATTTCTTCTCTATCCACAGACATTTCACCCAAGCTTTGTAAAAGGCATCAAGTGTCCCAACAGGGACTGAGTCAAGAGACTGCCTTTCATGTCAATCATGTCAATCTTCTTCCTGTATCACTGTATTAATATTTAAAGATAATATTTTCACATCTAATGCTGGAGGTTCAGCTGAACCTTTCCTTTGAACTTCTGAGCACAAATAAATCAATCATCTAGGTACCCTGGAATCTTCACATCCTGGAAAGTTTATAGAGAGGCAGTTGGGAGCCGCTTCAGCTTCTATAAAATTCTATCGAGACTTTACTCGGTACTCCATGAATTTCTTTCTTTTTCATGCCATTTGAATGAGTCATTCCCAAACTTCTACACTGTTTGCCTGAATTGTTGTCCCCATTCTTATTTTTATTTTTTTTTCTGTTTATAAAGTCCTAACATTCAGGTATGTACTAGTTCATTCTCACACTACTGATAAAGGCATACCCGAGACTGGGCAATTTACAAAAGAGGGAGGTTTATTGGACTTACAATTCCATGTGGCTGGGGAGGCCTCACAATCATGGCAGAAGGTGAAAGGCATGTCTCACATGGCGGCAGACAAGAGTAGAGAAATTGTACAGGGAAACTCCATGTTTAAAACTATCAGATCTCATGAGGCTTATGGTCCTGCCATAAAGACCTGCTCCATGATTCTGTTACTTCCCACTGGGCCCCTCACACAACAGGTGGAAATTCAAGATGAGATTTGGGTGGTGACATAGCCAAACCATATCAAGGTTTTATGTGAGATAGCTGGGATAAAAGTTCTGAAACTACCTCTTTATATACTCCTGAGGATCCAACAACAAAGTTACATAGACTGCCCATGCTGGTGGGTTTTCTTTTAATGCAGTAGCAGTTACTACCTAGGTGAGTGGAATATCATTAGTGAGGTTGCTTTTGTTGTCATACAGCAATCCAATATTGCTTGTATCCAAATCATCACCATAAAGAGAGTAGCTACTTTAGTATCCATGTGAGCCCAAACATTCTCCTCTAATCCGAGTTGTTCAATGCCATAGACAAAGTCCTTTGATCTAAAGTTTTCAAGGGTCATTTTAACAAGGGCTCATGAGAGAATTTCTTCTAATGATCTGAAGTTACTTGATTTCTTCAGTATACTACTTTTCATTTTCAACAATTTTTTTCCTTTTGTGATCAACTTGCCCAATTTTAACAACCATTTTAATTGTAACTGTTCTCATAGGTGTAGCCAATTTATCAAATGTTGTAGTTGCCCAAGTTCCTATGGTTGGAACTCCTCTTGCCTGAGGGCAAAGCTCAACTGAAAGATTTTCTTTGGCTAGTGCTGAAAGCAGTACCTATTGAACTCAGTTTTTAGCTGATCTGCTATCAGCTTGAAGTTCCTCTTAATTCATTTTCATAGCTCCTGATGTTCAGATTCTACCATTTTTACATTCCATGGCAAGTGTTATTATCAGTACTGATTCCAAAGTTGTATTAGGCAACTATGAAACATCAGTGATTCATTTTAACACATTTAAAGAATCATTTTTTATTTCTGAATAATAGTTTCGTCATATTATTGGTCAACAGTGAGTAAATGATCTTTTAATAAATCCCACTTTGACACCAACTTTACTAACTGGACAGTATTCAACTGCTAAATAAGACACAATACTCAACATGACAATGCTTACAAAATTATAACTTACTACTGGGAATGTATATCATTCAGCAGCAGCATTAAAGCAAGGATATGAATTATAACCAATGGCTGTCTCACAGCAATTAATCTAGAAAGGCCAAGTTCCAATCTGCAGGTGCAAGCTCCACCTGACTTCCATTTGTAAAGGTCATGCTAGATGAACTTTCTCTCTTAAATCAGGAACCACTGGCAAATATACAGAAACCTCACAATCAGGGAGTCTAAATGGAGCTTCAACCAGGGTTACACATTCCCTGCTAATCCTGCTGGCATATTCTTGCTATGTGATCAGCCCCAGTGACAGAGCCCTTAAAAGGTCTCACGGAGAAAAGTTGCAGATCTTTAATCCTGACAAGCTGATATGGACTGTCCCCAAACTTCTCAGACCCATGATTACAAAGCAACACTCATAATCAGTATGATTTTTGCTTTGACCATAGTTCAGTGCTCAGTACATTCTTATTTCAGTGAAAGACACCAGGCTAATTTCAATCCTGCTAGAATTAACCCTCACAGTCCAACTCATGTTAATATCTTCTTCCAATATCTTAATCTAATAATCATAAATTATAATATATTATATTGTCCTGAAAACTTTCTTGGCATAATATAGAGATAAGCTCAATTAACAAAAATCTGTATTTAATAATAATTTAGGTATTGGTATATGTACACATATGTATGTATGTATGTATAATTATTTTTAAATGCTCTTTTCACCATATGATGCCTATTTCAAATTGTCTGTGTGTTTATCATCTCACTTATCATGAATTAAGACATGGCGTCTTTCCCTTAGCAACTCATCATCAATAAAGCATAACCATCCTGCTTTAAACTTATTGGATGCTTTACTGTGGGGAGCTCTTTCCGTCAATTTTCTGTTTTTCTGGGATCCATGGTTACTTGGCATTGGCTATCTATCCTCATCTTTCCTGTTTCCCTGAAAGATTTACTGAAAAACCTTAATACACTCACAAAACACTTACGTAATTTGCTAGGAAGATATTTACTCCTTTGAATGTCTCCCATTCTAATGTTTTCTTCACAAGCAATGTAGTTACTTCTATCCTTTTATCTCTCGTCTTCCACGAATACCCAGTCCCTGACAACATTTCACTTGTTAAGTATGCCCGTTTATCGTCAGATTACAAACATTTCAAAAACGTTTAGAACATTTTGAAAACTGAACAGATTCCATAGTTTCCATTATACAGGCTCACCTTTAATATTTCAGTAGTTCATCTCAGGTTCCTTTTTTGGTGAATTTCTTAGTTATGATCTGCATTATTTACCAATCTCTGAACTAACAACTGTGGCAACCAAGGCTGGGCAATTCCATTATGTGACTGCTCTGTGTCTATCACATTCAAATTGCAGGAAGTAGTTATCATAAAAATTTTATGTTATCATAAAAATGAAAAGAGTATGCTGGGGAACCAAAATCAGAGTTACCATGACTCCGTACATATAGCAAGATTGTAGTAAAGAGAGATGTAGAAGTAGGAAACTAGACATGCGCACGGCAGGAAGCTGCTCAAATAAGTGAGTATTGGAGATTTTATTTATTTGCTTGTTTTTGATCTCCTAAGTACTAGGCTGAAACAGTAATTTTCTAGGTTTGACTTAATCTTCCTCTGAATTCAATTCCAAAAGAATAATATCTTTTAAGCTTATTACCCCAAAAATAAAAAATCCTAAAATAAAAATTCAGCATTTTTTAAAAACTAAAAGAATGATACAGGTCATGCCTTGAATTATAGATATGACTGCCTTCTCAGCCATCTTTAACCCCTTACTACATAAGGAAACAAAGTGGAAGCCTAATGGAACAATATTCCAAAATGAGGATGAGAGTGTGGGGATGGTGAGAGGAGAAAAATAGAATATCTTATTTAATTATTTGAAACGCATGTCCATTATCTTTTACTAACTTTTCTCATGACTCACTGAAGGATATGACATGAATTTAAACATGTTAAACCCATTATAATATGGTCTAATTAATCTTATTATTTAAGAAAATGAATACTTAACTACAGCCATTAGAGTTACAAAAAAGAGAGGAAGTAAGAAAACAATGCAGCAGTTTTAAAGCAAGAGTTACAATTACTGAAAGCTTATAGACAGGTATAAGCCTTATTTGTAAGCCTTATTTGGAGGAGAAATTTCTATTCAACTTTTTTGTCCATTTTGAATCATGTTTTTCTTTGTTGTTATTGAGTTTATGCTTTCTGTCTACATATTCAGGATAGCAATCTCTTAGCATTTATGTGATTTACAAATGTTCTATCACATTCTGTGGGTTGTCTTTTTACTCTGTTGCTATTGTCTTGCTAAAAAAGTAAATTTTATTGTATATACTTAAGGTGTACAGATTTGTCTCGCACACTATATTTTTATAAAAATCCAATTTGTCTGTTTTTTCTTTGGTCGTCTATGCTTTTAGTGTTATATGATCCAATAAACCATTGCCATATCCAATGTCATAAAGGTTTTGCCTTATGTTATCTTCCGAGAGTTTTATAGTTTTACATCTTATATTTAGCTCTTCGATGTATTTTGAGGTAATTTTTGCATATGATATTAGGTAAGGGTTCAACTTTATTCTTTTTCATGTGCATATCCAGTTTTACCATTATCATTTACTGGAAAGACTGACTCTCCTTTCCCACTGAATGGTCTTGACACCCTTGCCAAAATCGCTTGACAGCAGATGTGAGGGTTTCTTTCTGGGCTCTCTATTGTATTCCATTGGTATATATGTCTATCTTTATGCTCTTATCATGCTGTTTGATTACCATAACTTTGCAGTACGTTTTCAAAATCAAGACGTGTGCATTCTTCAGCCTGTTCTTTTTCAAGATTATTACAGATATTCAGGGTCCTTTGAGATTTCATATTGCATTGAATGTATAGATTTCTTTGAGTCATATTTGCATTGTAACAATATGAAGTCTTTTAATCCATGAACATGAGATGTTTCCATTTATTTATAACTTCTTTAATTTATTTTCAAAGTATTTTATTCTTTTTAATGCTATTATAAATAGAATTATTTTTATCATTTCTTTTTCAAATTGGTCATTGTTACTGTGTATAAACACAATTGATTTTCTTGTGTTGATTTTGTATCCTACTACTTAGCTGAATCCATTTATTAGTGCCAATAGCTTTATTTATTTTTTTTTTTTGGTAGAATCTTTAGGGTATTCTACATATAAGAATAGAGATAATTTTTCTTTTTTCTCTCCTATATGTCTTTTATTTCTTTTTCTTGCCTAGTTGCTCTGGCTAGAATTTCCAGTACTATATTGAAAATAAGAGATGAAAGCAATGCACTGTTGCTTTGGTCCCAATACAGCAGAAAAGCTTTTAGTCTTTCACTATTAACATTTGCTGTTGGTTGCTTATATATAGCTTTTATTATGTTAAAGTAGATTCCTTTTATTTCTATGTTATTTAGTGTGTTTATTGTGAAAAGCTGTTGAATTTTGACAAATGTTTTTTCTATGTCAACTGAGATGACTATTTGGGATTTTTTCCCCTTCGTTCTCTTAATGTGGTATACTACATTAATTTAGTCTTATATGTTAAAGCATCATTGTATTCCATGAATTAATCCCACTTGGTCATGATATATAATCCTTTTTTGTATGCTGCTGAATCCAATTTACTAAACTTTGTTGAAGATTTCTGCATTGAAGTTCATAAGAAACACTGACCTGGAGTTTTCATTTTTTGTATCTTTTACTATGGTATCAAGATAATGTTGGCCTCATAAAATGAACTAGAAAGAATTCTTTCTTCTCCAAGTTTTTGGGAAAAGTTTAAGAAGATGTGGTATTGATTCTTCTTTAAGTGTTTGATATAATTCACCAGTGAAGCCATCGGGTCTAGATCTTTGGGTATTTATGTCACAAAATTACATTTTTATACATTGTGTACCCCAAACCATAAACTAATAATTTTTAAGTGTATTAATCTCAAATCATATAGAAAACAAAATGTAGAGTTATGAACCAAGTTGCAATAATACTTGCTTTTAGACAAATAATTGTTTTTTTTTTCAATGTACGTGTCCAAAATCATGTAGAAAACAAAAAGAGCAGTTACCAACCATTGTTACAATCACACTGGCTTTTGTAATTGCTCACATATTTATCTTTGCTGATATTTTATTTCTTCATATGGCTTTGAGTTACCAACTAAAGTTGTTTCATTTCATCCTGCAGGACTCCCCTGACTATTTCTTGCTGAAAGTTCTGTGGTGATGAAATCCCTCAGTTTTTCTTTATCTGAGAAAGTCTTAATTTGTTCTTTGTTTTTGAAGGATAGTCTTCCTGAATATAGTACGAGTTTACAGTGTTTTTTTCTTTTAGCACTTTGAATACATTTGCCCTCATCAGTTTCTGATGGGAAATCTGCTGATAATTTTACTGAATGTCCCTTGTGTGTGATGAGGCACTTACCACTTGCTACTTACAACATTTTGTCTTGGGTGTTCAAAAGATTGATGATAATGAGTCTTGGAGAGGGTCTCTTTGAGTTCATCTTATTTAGAGTTCCTTAAGCTTCTTGAAGGTTTATATTCATATCTTTAATCAAATTCAGCAAATTTTCACTCATTTCTTTAAGTATTCTCTTTTTTTTTTATCTCTTTCTTCTCCTTCTATGTTACGAGTTCACTTGATAGTGTCCCAAAAGTCCTGTAGACTCTGTTTACTTTTCTTTTTTCTTTTTTTTATTCTGTTCCTCAGACTTAATAATTTCCATTGTTCTATCTTCAACTTTGATGATTTTTTCCTTCTGCTTGCTTAAATCTGCCTTTAAAGTTCCCTTTTTTATTTTTGGAGACAGAGTCTCCCTCTGTCACCCAGGCTGGAGTTCAATGGTATGATCTTGGCTCACTGAAGCCTTTGCCTCCCAGGTTCCAGTGATTCTCATGCCGCATCCTCCTGAGTAGCTGAGATTACAGGTGCCCACCACCACACCTGGCTAAATTTTTGTATTTCTAGTAGAGACAGGGTTTCACCATGTTGGCCAGGCTGGTCTTGAACTCCCGACCTCAGGGATCCACCTGCCTCAGCCTCCCAAAGTGCTGGGATTACAGGTGTGGGCTACCATGCCTGGCCTAAAAAGACGTCTTGCACATTTTTCGTTTCATCTGTTATTGTATTTTTCAGTTCCAGAGATTTTTTAGGTTTTTCTATCTCTTTATTGATACTTTATTTTGTTCACACATAATTTTCTTGACGTTCTCCACAACTTACATTAGCTCTTTCAGTATCTTAAAATTATTTGTATTAGTTTTTGTCTAGTAGATCTGCCAACAGTTTTTTTTTGTTTTGTTTTGTTTTTAGGGATAGTTTTGAATGATTCATTTTTTCCCCTTTGAATGGGCCATACTTTCCTGCTTCTTTGTATGCCTGATGCGTTTTATTGTTGTTGAAAACTGAATGCTTGAATCAAGTAATGTGATAACTTTGGAAATCAGATTCTCCCTCTTCCCCTGATTTTCCTGAGTTTTATTTTTGTTTCTTTCTTTATGGTTGTAGATTATCTTTGTGGAAAAGATCAACCAGAGGTACAAACCTAAGGTATTAGTTCTTTTCCGAACCTGTGCATTTCCCTGGGTTTGAGACATCACTTTCTATATTTCTCTGTGTATACAATTGTTTTTGAATATTCTAGTCTTTAATATCTGATTCCCAAAAGAGGAAAATAGAAAAAATAAAGAGTAGAGAAGAAAAGAATGCCAGCAGCCCTCTAAATCTTTTGAAAGTCACTTCAATCAATGGAGGATAGTCTTTCAGAAATGGGAGTGAATGCTACAACGACTAACCATCTCTTTGTCTAAACTTGTGTGATTAGAAACAGCAATTAATGATAAGAGCATAGATCACTAATATTTGGAACACAGTTTCTGTTCTGTTTTGTTTCGTTTTTCCCTCTGGCTTCCATAACACATGCACAGATGCGTGCTGTGGGACTGAGGTTGGGTGGTAAGCAACTGCTACTGTGCTAGAACTCTAGTTGACTGAAACGAATCACAATTTGAAGTACAAATTTACCTTTGAAAGTTGAAAGTCTTCAATAGACACCATAATTCACAAAAAAAGTTACATCAGTTAGACTCTGACAGTGCAAATGCTATTTAGATGATGAGACAGATTCTTGGTGCTTTTTATTCTGCTATCTTCCCAGAATTCTCTTCTCCATTAATATTTCTATTTGATATATATCCACAATACTGATTTCAGAAGTCATACAGAATGTTATCTGACTTGCTTACAAATTAGTATTTCCAAACTATTCCTGGCCAGTTATGACTAAAAGATGTTTGAATATAATAGCCTTTTGGTAGCCTTTTAGAGAAGCTTAAATAGGTACTTAAGTATATTTGTACTACAATCAGCAGAAATCACCTACAGAATATTATTAATTCAATCTTTTTTTCATTTGCTATTAAATATTTACCAAATCAAGCTCAAGAAACATGAGAGACTGATCTGAGTGTCTTCAAATTCTTTGGTCTCTAATGGGAACACATATTTTACAATATTTAAAAAAAAAATAAATATAATGCAAACCTATTCATTATTTATTTAGGAATTCATACTACAGAAGTTCATATTCACTTAAAATGGTTAACATGTGTAGGCAATCAAATATGTAAGTTTATGTGTAATTTAAAGGTACATATATACTTAACTACATGTACATATAAACATATATGATACATATATTACATCTGCATATGATAATTTAGAAGTCCATTCTTTCAGAAATCTTATCTATACCTAATGAATTTAAAGGATATTTATTGCATCTTTTTTCTAAATATTTTTATATTGTATTGTTTTATATTACAAAATTTACAAAATATGTAATATTACATTTTAATGAAAGATGACACGGATAGTATCATGCTTGATATATACAGATGCTCTCACTTATAATGGAGTTATGTCCTAATAAACCCATTGTAAAGCTGCAAAATCATATAAATTAACCATTATAAGTTGGGAACCAACTGTCATTTACTTTGGATAAGAAATTAAGTTACAATTTAATATTATACATTGTATCTTTGCCTGATAATTGCTTGTCCTTCATTCATTAATCATAAACATCCTCTGATGTTGTTTGAGGTGATGGAAACTCAAACAAGATAGAATAAAATAAGGCCGGGCGCGGTGGCTCAAGCCTGTAATCCCAGCACTTTGGGAGGCTGAGACGGGTGGATCACAAGGTCAGGAGATCGAGACCATCCTGGCTAACATGGTGAAACCTCGTCTCTGCTAAAAAAATACAAAAAACTAGCCGGGTGTGGCGGCGGGCACCTGTAGTCCCAGCTACTCGAGAGGCTGAGGCAGGAGAATGGCGTGAACCCGGGAGGCGGAGCTTGCAGTGAGCCGAGATCGCGCCACTGCACTCCAGCCTGGGCAATAGAGCGAGACTCCGTCCAAAAAAAAAAAAAAAAAAAAAGAATAAATTATAGCTAGTATTGAAAACCCAATAAATATATTTAAGCATTTTAAAGCTTTATATGAATAGAAATATCAGACCATTCTAAAATACATTTATTATAATAATTTTAAAATAACTTCAAATTTTATTGATATTGATAACCCTTCCAGATCATTCAGATTCATGGTTATTATCAATATCAAAAAATATGTATTAGAATGTACAGCTCTCAAGAAGATATATATGTTTATATATGAACGGGGGAAATATCTATTCTCCATTGATTTGCTCTCCTTTCCTTCTGTTTTACTCATTTGCCCCTTATGTTTGGAATACTCTAAACTCCCTGTTGTGAATTGAATTGTGTTCTCCCAAAATGCATACCTCAAAGACCCAACCTCCAGTACTTCAGAGTGTAAATGTATTTAGAGAAAAGGTCTTTAAAAGGTGATTAAGTTAAAATGCAGCCACATGATGACTCAACAAGAGGGCAGCCATCTGCAAGTCTGGAGGAGAGACCTCAGAAGAAATCAAACCTGCCAACACTTTGATCTTGGACTTCTAGCCTCCAGAAATGAAAAAACAAACAAACAAACAAACAAAACAAAAAACACCTCAATTTTGTTGTTAATGCTACCTGCATTATTTTGTTGTGGCTGCCCTAACAAGCTTACACCCTTCATTTGCCCCATCTCATTATGTTCAAGTTTTGTTTGTTTTTTTGTTTTTTGTTTTCTTGTATGTTTGCTTTTTGAGAGAGAGTTTTGCTCTTGCTGCTCAGGTTAGAGTGCAATGGCACAATCTTGGCTCACTGCAACCTCCGCCTCCACAGTTCAAGTGATTCTCCTGGCTCAGCCTCCGGAGTAACTGGGATTACAGGCACCTGCCACTATGCCTGGCTAATTTTGTATTTTTAGTAGAGATGGGGTTTCACCATGTTGGTCAGGCTGGTCTCGAACTCCTGACCTCAGGTGATCCACCCACCTCGGCGTCCCAGAGTGCTGAGATTACAGACGTGAGTCATCACGCCTGGCCTGTTCAAGTTTTATCTGTCTAGCAAGAGTCTGTGAAATGCTACATATTCCACAATATGCTATTTATTCATTTCCTCCCACACCCGTTTTGAGTAACCACTCCATCTTCTTAATTCACAGTGTACCTTGTCACTTTTATCTCTATTGGCAAACATAGCTCTTTGAAATCATGTCCATTTATGAATCTAACGAAATGCTTAAAATACTTTCTTGATTCATCAATACATGCTAAATGAACAAATGGAGAGGTATGTGATGGGGAGCATGAGTGGGTAATAGAATCAAAGGAAGGGTTCCTGATATATGAGACAGAGTAATTGATAGAAGTTGAAGGTGCAGAATGATTTCAGGGTGGATAAGCATAATTGTAATTCCTGGCAAATGGCTCTCATTTTAATAGGACAAAAATGGATATTGTTAATAAAGGTGGTAAGGGTAAGTCTAGGAGTTTGAAGGGAGATTTGAAGCAATACACGTTCTATAAACTAATACATAAAATTTTCAATTTGATATCTAGAAAAATATCAGCATCTCTGTACTTAGTAATAAAAGCAGGAATATCTGTATAGTTCCTTGGTAGGGTCACAGCAAGCCAGATATTCAGAGCCTAACTCCAGGCTTCAAGAAAACCCAGGTCCATGGGCTTTGGTGTGGTTGTGTGTTTGGACAGCTTTATGAGCCCTGAGTACTTAGGGACTAGAGAAAGGGAAGAAGCACACAGTTCATGAAAGGGATTAGAAAGTGAAAAAAGAAATTTTTTTTGAGGCAAGGTGTCCACTGGAGATTATATAAAAGGATATGATCTTAATTCGGCATTTCACTTTACTCTAGCAGCATCTGAATTTGAGGACTAATAACTTAAGAGATGTGAAAGTTAGAAAGGACACTATTTAAACATCATTAGTATAGAGTCTTACTTTTATAACTGTCTTTTGCTTTTTTTCACAACATAGGGAGCTTTAGAAAAATTAAGTAAAAAGGCAAATGAGACCCTCTGAACTCAACCCACAGAAAGGACTTAAATGTAGACCCTCTATAACAGCAAAGGTCTGTGTAAGCATTGTGAAATGCAGGTGGGACATGATCCGCTGCAAGGTGTATCAGAAGGCATAGAATATTACAAAGCATGTGCTTAAAAAATTAAATTTTTGATTTTAAAACTGCTATTCTTATTTATTTATGTTTACACATGCTTCCTTTAGTGGGAAAAAGAGGTAGAATTAGAATACTGTTTCTCAAATCATGGTCTAAAGATTCTTGAGCTCCTCAAGCCTTCTTGAGTTGGTGAGGCTCTCTCTTTTCTAAATTCATATCAGTATGAGGCTGGACTTCGTTTCTTATACTACAAATATACAACATATTATGACATGTGGAATACAGAAACAGATAGCATTCAGTTCTCATATAATTTTTTTGTTTTGTTTTGGAAAACATTTTTTCACCAAAACATGAAAACAAATTAATAAGTATGTTTTAGATTCTATTTTTCAATTTGAAATATGGTAAATATCAATAATATAATTTACATAAACCAAAGTTCTTTGAGCTCCTCAATAATTGTTTTTATATTTATGGGATACATAAGATATTTTGCTACAGGCATACAATATGCAATAACCACATCAAAGTAAATGGGTCATCCATTACCTCAAGCATTTATCCTTTCTTTGAGTTACAAACAATCCAATTATACTCTGTTAGTTTTTTGTTGTTTTTTTTTTTCTTGGAAGGGTCTCACTTTGTTGCCCATGCTGGAGTGCAATGACATCATCTTACATCACTGCAACCTCAGACTCTTGGGCTTAAGTGACCCTCCTACCTCAGCCCCCCGAAAGTAGCTGGAACTACAGGTGTGAGCCACCTTGTCCAGCTAATTTTTTCTTTTTTGTAGAGACAGGGTCTCAGTGTTGACCAGGCTTATCTCAAACTCCTGAACTCAAGTGATCCTCTCACCTTGATCTCCCAAAATACTGGGAGTATAAGTGTAAGCCACTGTGCCCAGCCGTCTTTTTGTTATTTTAAGATGTAGAATAAAATATCATGGACCATAGTCACCCTGTTGTACTGTCAAATACTAGATCTTATTAATTTATCTAACTGTATTATTGTACCCATTAATGATTCCTCCTTCCCCCATCCCCACCCTCTACCATTCCCTTTAATACACTTTAGTTTTAGAGCAGTTCCAGGTTCAGAGCAAAATTGAGCCAAAGATACAGCAACTCCCCATATACAGACACATATAGCCTCTCACCTTATTAATATCACCAAACAAAGAACATATTTGTTATACTTGATAAACCTATACTGACACATCATTATCCTCTAAAGTCTATAGTTTACATTAGGGTTCACTCAGTGTTGTGCATTCTATGGGTTTTGACAAATGTAAAATGAAATGTATATACCCTCATAGTATCATACAGAGAAGTTTCACTACCTTAAAAATTCTTGGCATTCCACCTATTTATTCCCCTTCTCCCTAACCCTTGGCAATCCCTGATTTATTATCTCCACAGTTTTGTCTTTTCCAGAGCGTCACAGAGTTGGGGAATTGTACAGTATGTAGCCTTCTCAGACTGGCTTCTGTCTCTTAGAAATAGACATTTAAGTTTCCTCCATGTTTTTTCATGGCTTAATAGTTCATTTTAGTGTTGGATAATACTCCATTGTTTAGATGTGCCACAGTTTACTAATATAATCACCTACACAAGGACATCTTGGTTGCAAGTTTTGGCAATTATGAGTAAAGCTTTTATAAATATCTGTGTGCAAGTCTGTTTGCAGATACAGGTTTTTGGTTCACTTGAGTACATGCCTTTGCTTATTTATGTCTTTGTGCCCTGAGAATAGTGTTAGTGTAAAACAGATCATTAAGAATTATTTGTTAATTAAAACAAAATCTACACCAAACTAAGAAAGTACCTACAGAAGCTATCTAGAGAATATAAATTGGTGGCTGGTGAAAGGGCACTAAATTCAAAAGCTTATGGAGATACCCATGTTTTCTCGCTGTCAAGATACATATATGTAGATATAGATAGATATAT